>NC_053022.1:278881203-279127369 GCF_003073215.2 Triticum urartu
TCTCACAACAAGCGTGATGGTTTCGGTAGGGAACGTGCCACCTTTGGGGACAGAACGATATCCGTTGCCTCTTATTGCTTTCAAAAAAATTCTAGTGTCAACATAGAACAACAGGAGTGTTGTGTTTAATCTTGGAATTTTTCGGGGTTCGTTTGGCCTTTTTTATTCATTAATTGGGTTCCTAGGCATTTTATGTGCATAATTCAAAGTTGAACTACAAGCACATGCTCCAGTGCACCAAAGTTGGTTGAAAAATCACATGTGTGTCCTTGGGTGAATTTCTAGTTCCCATGCAAGAAACGGGAATGAAATTCAAACACCGGGCAGTATTCATTGCCGGGAAGACATTGAGATGCCTGGTTTTTAAATTCTAGTAAATCCAAAACTCGTCTGAAATTGATGAAACTTGGCATTGTATCATGGAGCGGCATGAACATGCCGTGGTAAAAAAATTGTCCCATTTGCGGACAGGTTTGGGTAAAAAAATTCGTCTGGTTTCGGTACGGAACGTGCCACCTTTGGGAATGAAACGATATCCGTTGCCTCTTATTGCTTTCAAAAAAATTTATAGTGCCAACATAGAACAACTGGAGTGTTGTGTTAAGTTTTGGAATTTTTCGGGGTTTGTTTGGATATTTTATACATTAACTGGGTTTTCTAGGCATTTTATGTGCATAATTCAAATTTGAAATACATGCACATGCTCCAGTGCATACAAATTGGTTGAAAAATCAAATCTGTGTCCTTGGGTGCATGCCTAGGTCCCATGCAAGAAATGGGGATGAACTTCAAACACCAGGGCAATGTTGCTTGTCGGCAAAACGTTGAGATACCTGGCTTTTATATTCTAGTAAATCCAAAACTTGTCTGAAATTGATGAAACTTGGCATGCTATCATGGAGCGGCATCAACATGTCGTGGTAAAAAATTTGTCCCATTTGGGGCAGGTTTGGGGATAAGCTTGTCACAAACTAGAGCTTCTCACAACAAGCGTGATGGTTTTGGTACGGAATGCACCACCTTTGGGGACGAAACGATATCCGTTACCTCTTATTGGTTTCAAAAATTTTCTAGTCCCAACATAGAAGAACAGGAGTGTTGTGTTAAGTTTTGGAATTTTTCGGGATTCGTTTGGACATTTTTTTACGTTAACTGGGTTTTCTAGGCATTTTATGCGCATAATTCAAATTTGAAATACATGCACATGCTCCAGTGTATACAAATTGGTTGAAAAATCAAATATGTGTCCTTGGGTGCATGCTTAGGTCCCATGCAAGAAATGGGAATGAATTTCAAACACCTGGGCACTGTTGATTGCCGACAAAACGTTGAGATACCTGGTTTTTCAATTCTAGTAAATCCAAAATGCATCTGAAATTGATGAAACTTGGCATGCTATCATGGAGCGGCATCAACATGTCATGGTAAATTTTTTGTCCCATTTGGGGCATGCTTGGGTATAAGCTTCTCACAAACCAGAGCTTCCCACAACAAGCGTGATGGTTTCGGTAGGGAACGTGCCACATTTGGGGACGGAACGATATCCGTTGCCTCTTATTGCTTTCAAAAAAATTCTAGTGTCAACATAGAAAAACAGGAGTGTTGGGTTTAATCTTAGAATTTTTCGGGGTTCGTTTGGCTTTTTCTATACATTAACTAGGTTTTCTAGGCATTTTATGTGCATAAATCAAATTTGAACTACAAGCACATGCTCCAGTGCACCAAAGTTGCTTGAAAAATCACATGTGTGTCCTTGGGTGCATGCTTAGGTCTCATGCAAGAAATGGGAATGAATTTCGAACACCAGGGCATTGTTGATTGCTGGCAAAATGTTGAGGTGCCTCGTTTTTAAATTCTAGTAAATCCAAAACTTGTCTAAAATTCATGAAACTTGCCATGCTATCATGGAGCGGCATCTACATGAAGTGGTAAAAACATTGTCCTATTTGGGGCAGGTTTGGGTATAAGCTTCTCACAAACTAGAGCTTCTCACAACAAGCATGATATTTTTGGTAGGGAACGCGCTACCTTTGGGGACGGAACGATATCCGTTGCCTCTTATTACTTTCAAAAAAATTCTAGTGTCAACATAGAACAACAGGAGTGTTGTGTTTAATCCTGGAATTTTTCTGGGTTCGTTTGGCCTTTTTTATACATTAATTGGATTTTTGGGCATTTTATGTGCATAACTTAAATTTGAACTACAAGCACATGCTCCAGCGCACCAAAGTTCGTTGAAAAATCACATGTGTGTCCTTGGCTGAATTTCTAGGTCCAATGCAAGAAATGGGAATGAAATTCAAACACCAAGGCACTGTTGATTGCTAGCAAAACGTTGAGATGCCTGGTTTTTTAATTCTGGTAAATCCAAAACTTGTCTAAAATTCATGAAACTCGGCATGCTACCATGGAGCAGCATCAACATGACGTGCTATAAAATTTGTCCCATTTGGGATAGGTTTGGGTATAAGCTTCTCACAAAGCAGAGCTTCTCACAACAAGTGTGATGGTTTCGGTAGGGAACGTGCCACCTTTTGGGACGGAACGATATCTGTTGCCTCTTATTGCTTTCAAAAAATTTCTAGTGCGAACATAGAACAAGAGGAGTGTTGTGTTAAGTTTTGGAATTTTCGGGGTTCTTTTGTGCATTTTTACACATTAACTGGGTTTTCTAGGCATTTTATGCGCATAATTAAAATTTGAAATACATGCACATACACCGTTGCATATAAATTGGTTGAAAAATCAATTATGTGTCCTTGGGTGCATGCTTAGGTCCCATGCAAGAAATGGGAATGAATTTCAAACACCAAGGCACTGTTGATTGTCGTCAAAATGTTGAGATACTTTGTTTTTAAATTCTAGTAAATCTAGAACTCATCTGAAATTCATGAAAGTTGTCATGCTATCATGGAATGGTACTCGACATGCTATGGTATTTTTTGTGTCCATTTTGAGAGAAGGCACACTCGAATAATGACAGCCAACAAAGGCATTTTGAAAAAATTAGCTACCACTTTAATATCTCAAACGTTTGTATAATTCAAACCGTGTGCGTTCTGTTAACCATTCACTTGATGCCACGTGTCTAGGTTTTAATGGATATAGGAGGTGCCATGTGGCTGCTTGACTGAACAGGAGGCGTGCGAGCGCGGTCCGGTGCGCAGGCTCACCGGGAAGTGTACAAGCTGTTCAACGCAGGATCTGTGCATCTCTTCAACGCAAACAATTTAGATTACGGTATGCCAATTAAAGCCAGACTTCGGCGCTAAGCCAAGAGACATTTCTATTTGTCAAAATATGCAGCTAAAAATCAATAGCACTATCTGTTTTTTGCAACTAAAATTCAGTAATTAATCATAGATTTCATTCATAGAGATTAAGCAGTCGTTCCCACCGGGAAGCGAGACAGCCTTGGACCATCGCCCGCCTCGCTCCCATTGGTCTATATTAATCGCGTCGCCGAAGCGGCCGCACCCCCCCATCCTTGCCACACACACAATCCTCTCTCTCCGCCCGCATCCTCGACGCCGCTCTGAATCCTCAAAGCCATCAGTGTACAAGGATGCCGCCGAAGCGCCCCATCGGAGGGAGTGGCGACGCCGGGCTGGTGAAGCACCGGAGCACGACATGAACATGGAGACAGAGGTTTCCGTCGCCGCCGACATGGTTGAGAATGAGGCGCCAACAAGCGGAGGCTGCTACCTCTTGAGCACTGCGTTGGTTTTTCCTTAAAAAGGAAAGGGTGATGCAGTAAAGCAGCGTAAGTATTTCCCTCAGTTTTCGAGAACCAAGGTATCAATCCAGTAGGAAACCACGCGCGAGTCACCACGTACCTACACCAACAAATAAGAACCTCGCAACCAACAGCGATAAAGGGGTTGCCAATCCCTTCACGGCCACTTGCAACAGTGAGATCTGATAGAGATAATGATAATAATAAGATAAATATTTTTGGTATTTTTCTGTTATAGATTGAAAGTAAAGATTGCAAAATAAAATAAAACTTGTATGATGGAGAATAGACCCGGGGGGCATAGGTTTCACTAGTGGCTTCTCTCAAGATAGCATAAGTATTATGGTGGGTGAACAAATTACTGTCGAGCAATTGATAGAAAAGCGAATAATTATGAGAATATCTAGGTATGATCATGTATATAGGCATCACATCCGTGACAAGTAGACCGAATCCTGCCTACATCTACTACAATTACTCCACACATCGACCGCTATCCAGCATGCATCTAGAGTATTAAGTTCATAAGAACAGAGTAACGCCTTAAGCAAGATGACATGATGTAGAGGGATAAACTCATGCAATATGATATAAACCCCATCTTTTTATCCTTGATGGCAACAAGACAATATGTGTCGTTTCCCTTTCTGTCACTTGGATCGAGCACCGCAAGATTGAACCCAAAGCTAAGCACTTCTCCCATTGCAAGAAAGATCAATCTAGTAGGCCAAACCAAACTGCTAATTCTAAGAGACTTGCAAAGATAAACCAATCATAGATAAAAGAATTCAGAGAAGATTCAATATTGTTCATAGATAAACTTGATCATGAACCCACAATTCATCGGATCTCGAGAAACACACCGCAAAAGAAGATTACATCGAATAGATCTCCAAGAGAATCAAGGAGAACTTTGTATTGAGACCCAAAGAGAGAGAAGAATCCATCTAGCTACTATCTATGGACCCGAAGGTCGGAAGTAATCTACTCACACATCATCGGAGGGGCCATGGAGTTGATGTCGAGGCCCTCCGTGATCAATGCCTCCTTCAACGGAGCTCCAGAAAAGGCCCCAAGATGGGATCTCTATGGCACAGAAGGTTGCGGCGGTGGAAATTGGGTTTCGTTGTGCTCATGGATGTTCTCGGGGTATATCGATATATATAGGAGGAAGAAGTAGGTCAGTGGAGCAACAAGGGGCCCACGAGGGTGGAGGGCGCGCCCAGGGGGTAGGCGCGTCCCCTGCCGCATGGCCTCCTTGATTGTTTCTTGACGTCCACTCCAAGTCCCCTGGATCACGTTTGTTCCAAAAATAACGCTCCCGAAGGTTTCATTCCGTTTGTAGTCCGTTTGATATTCCTTTTCGGCGAAACACTGAAATAGGCAAAAAAACAGCAATTTGGGATGGGCCTCTGGTTAATAGGTGAGTCCCAAAAATAATATAAAAGTGTAAAAATAAGCCCATTAACATCCAAAATAGATAATCTAATAGCATGGACCAATAAAAAATTATCCAACGTATCAAGCATCCCCAAGCTTAATTCCTGCTCGTCCTCGAGTAGGTAAATGATAAAAACAGAATTTTTGATGTGGAATGCTTCCTAACATATTTCTCAATGTAATTTTTCTTTATTGTGGCATGAATGTTCAGATCTGAAAGATTCATGATAAAAGTTTAATATTGACATAGAAATAATAATACTTCAACCATACTAACTAAGCAATCATGTCTTCTCAAAATGACATGGCTAAAGAAAGTTATCCCTACAAAATCATATAGTCTGGCTATGCTCTATCTTCAGCACACAAACTATTAAATCATGCACAACCTCAATGACAAGCCAAGCAATTGTTTCAAACTTTTGATGTTCTCAAACTTTTTCAATTTTCACACAATACATGAGTGTGAGCCATGGATATAGCACTATAGGTGGAATAGAATGGTGGTTGTGGAGAAGACAAATAGGAGAAGATAGTCTCACATCAACTAGGCATATCAATGGGCTATGGAGATGCCCATCAATAGATATCAATGTGAGTAAGTAGGTATTGCCATGCAACGGATGAACTAGAGCTATAAGTGTATGAAAGCTCAACAAAAGAAACTAAGTGGGTGTGCATCCAACTTGCTTTCTCGCGAAGACCTAGGGCAATTTGAGGAAGCCCATCATTGGAATATACAAGACAAGTTCTATAATGTAAAATTCCCACTAGTTTATGAAAGTGACATAGGAGACTCTCTATCATGAAGATCATGGTGCTACTTTGAAGCAAAAGTGTGGAAAAAGGATAGTAACATTGTCCCTTCTCTCTTTTTCTCTAATTTTTTTATTCGGGCCTTCTTTCTTCTTTTTTTCTTTGTGGCCTCTTTTCATTATTATTATTTTTCATCTGGAGTCTCATCCCGACTTGTGGGGGAATCATAGTCTCCAACATCCTTTCCTCACTAGGACAATGCTGTAATAATGATGATCATCACACTTCTTTTTACTTACAACTCAAGAATTACAACTCAATAATTAGAACAAAATACGACTCTATGTGAATGCCTCCGGTGGTGTACTGGGATATGCAATGAATCAAGAGTGACATGTATGAAAAAATTATGAATGGTAGCTTTGCCACAAATACGATGTCAACTACATGATCATGCATGGAAATATGACAATGATGAAGCGTGTCATAACAAACGCAATGGCGGAAAGTTGCATGGCAATATATCTCGGAATGGCTATGGAAATGCCATAATAGGTAGGTATGGTGGCTGTTTTGAGGAAGGTATATGGTGGGTTTATGGTACCAGCGAAAGTTGCACGGTACTAGAGAGGCTAGCAAATGTGGAAAGGTGAGGGTGCGTATAATCCATGGAATCAGCGTTAGTCATAAAGAACTCACATACTTATTGCAAAAATCTATTAGTTATCGAAACAAAGTACTACACGCATGCTCCTAGGGGGATAGATTGGTAGGAAAAGACCATTGCTCGTCCCCGACCGCCACTCATAAGGAAGGCAATCAATAAATAAATCATGCTCCAACTTCATCACATAATGGTTCACCATATGTGCATGCTACGAGACTCACAAACTTCAACACAAGTATTTCTCAAATTCAGAAGTACTCAACTAGCATGACTCTAATATCACCATCTCCATATCTCGAAACAATTATCGAGTATCAAACTTCTCATAGTATTCAATGCACTTATATGAAAGTTTTTATTATGCCTAAAAGTAAATTTCCATCTTGTTATAAAGGACTCTCAAAATAATATAAGTTAAGCATGAGAGATCAATTATTTCTATAAAATAAAACCACCACCATGCTCTAAAAGATATAAGTGAAGCACTAGAGCAAAAACTATATAGCTCAAAAGATATAAGTGAAGCACATAGAGTATTCTAATAAATTCCGATTCATGTGTGTCTCTCTCAAAAGGTGTGTACAGCAAGGATGATTGTGGTAAACTAAAAAGCAAAGACTCAAATCATACAAGATGCTCCAAGGAAAACACATATCATGTGGTGAATAAAAATATAGCTCCAAGTAAAGTTACCGATGAACGAAGACAAAAGAGGGGATGCCTTCCGGGGCATCCCCAACCTTAGGATTTTTGGTGTCCTTGGAGTTTACCTTGGGGTGCCTTGGGCATACCTAAGCTTAGGCTCTTGCCACTCCTTGTTCCATAATCCATCAAGTCTTTTCCCAACACTTGAAAACTTCACAACACAAAACTTAGCAGAAAATCTCGTGAGCTCCGTTAGCAAAAGACAACAAAACACCGCTTCAAGTTACTCTAATGAACTCATTCTTTATTTATATTGGTGGTAAACCTACTGTATTCCAACTTCTATATGGTTTATAAACTCTTTTACTAGCCATAGATTCATCAAAATAAGCAAACAACACACGAAAAACAGAATCTGTCAAAAACAGAACAGTCTGTACTAATCTGTAACTAACGCAAAATTATGGAACCCCAAAAATTCTAAAATAAATTTATGGACGTGAGGAATTTATATATTAATCATCTTCAAAAAGAATTAACTAAATAACACTCACCAATAAAAAATGGAAGCAATTCTCGTGATCGCTAAAGCTTCTGTTTTTTACAGCAAGATCAAAAGGACTTTCCCCAAGTCTTCCCAACGGTTATACTTGGCAAAAACACTAATTAAACACAAAAAACACAACCAAAACAAAGGCTAGATAAATTTTTTATTACTAAACAGGATGAAAAATCAAGGAATAAAAATAAAATTGGGTTGCCTCCCAACAAGCGCTATCGTTTAACGCCCCTAGCTAGGCATAAAAGCAAGGATAGATCTAGGTATTGCTATCTTTGGTAGGCAATCCTTAAGTGGCTCTCATAATAGATTCATATGGTAATTTAATTTTCTTTCTAGGTAAGTGTTCCATGCCTTTCCTTAAAGTAAATTGGAATCTAATATTCCTTCCTTCATATCAATAATTGCACCAATCGTTCTAAGGAAAGGTCTACCAAGAATAATAGGACATGAAGGATTGCAATCTATATCAAGATTAATGAAATCTACGGGCACACAATTCCTATTTGCAACAATAAGAACATCATTAATTTTTCCTATAGGTTTCTTAATGGTGGAATCCGCAAGGTGGAAGTTTAAAGAACAATCATCAAATTCACGGAAACCTAGCAAATCACACAAAGTTTTTGGGATCGTGGAAACACTAGCACCCAAATCACACAAAACATAGAATTCATGATCTATAATTTTAATTTTAATTGCAGGTTACCACTCATCATAAAGTTTTCTAGGGACAGAAACTTCCAACTCAAGTTTTTCTTTGTAAGATTGCATCAAAGCATCAATGATATGTTTAGTAAAAGCTTTATTTTGACTATAAGCATGAGGAGAATTTAGCACAGATTTAAACAAGGAAATAAAATCTATCAAAGAGAAATTATCATAATTAAATTCCTTAAAATCCAAGATAGTGGGTTCGTTGCTATCTAAAGTTTTAACCTCTTCAATCCCACTTTTATCAATTTTTGCATCAAGATCTAAAAACTCCGAATTTTTGGGACGCCTTCTAACTCCGAATTCATATTGCAAAACAAAGATTTAATAGGGGACACATCGATCACTTTTAGATCTTCATCCTTATTATCATGAAAACTAGAAGAACATGCTTTCACAAAGCAATCTCCTTTTGCACGCATCCTAGCGGTTCTTTCTTTGCACTGATCAATGGAAATTCTCATGGCTTTGAGAGACTCATTGATATCATGCTTAGGTGGAATAGATCTAAGTTTCAAAGAATCAACATCAAGAGAAATTCTATCCACGTTCCTAGCCAACTCATCAATCTTAAGCAATTTTTCTTCAATCAAAGCATTGAAACTCTTTTGCGAAGTAATAAATTCTTTAATACTAGATTCAAAATCAGAGGGCATTTTATTATAATTTCCATAAGAATTGTTGTAGGAATTACCATAATTATTAGAGGAATTACTAGGAAACGTCCTAGAATTAAAATTACCTCTATACACATTGTTACCAAAATTGTTCCTACCAAAAAAATTCACATCCATAGATTCATTATTATTCTCAATCAAAGTAGATAAAGGCATATAACTAGGATCAGTAGGAGCACTCTTATTAGCAAACAATTTCATAAGTTCATCCATCTTTCCACTCAAAACATTAATCTCTTCAATTGCATGCACTTTTTTACTAGTAGATCTTTCCGTGTGCCATTGAGAATAATTAACCATAATATTAACTAGGATTTTGGTAGCTTCTCCTAAAGTGATCTCCATAAAAGTTCCTCCCATGGCCGAATCTAAAAAATTTCTAGAAGCAAAATTCAATCCGGCATAAAAATTTTCTATAATCATCCATAAATTCAATCCATGTGTAGGGCAATTACGTATCATTAATTTCATCCTCTCCCAAGATTGTGCAACATGCTCATGATCAAGTTGCTTAAAATACATAATATCGTTTCTAAGAGAGATGATCTTAGCGGGAGGAAAATACTTAGAGATAAAAGCATCTTTGCACTTATTCCATGAATCAATACTATTTTTAGGCAAAGATGAAAACCAAGCTTTAGCACGCTCTCTAAGTGAAAACGGAAATAGCTTAAGCTTAACAATATCATTATCCACATCTTTCTTATTTTGCATATCACACAAATCAACGAAGTTGTTTAGATGAGTAGTGGCATCTTTGCTAGGAAGGCTAGAAAACGGATCTTTCATGACAAGATTCAGCAAAGCAGTATTAATTTCACAAGATTCAACATCAGTGAGAGAAGAAATCGGAGTGCTAATAAAATCATTATTGTTGGTATTGGTAGAGTCACACAATTTAGTATTATCTTGAGCCATCGTGACAAGCAAGCAATCCAACACACAAGTAAACAAGCGAACGGAAAGAGAGGGCGAATAAAACGGCAAGGGTGAAGTGGGGGAGAGGAAAACGAGAGGCAAAGGGAAAATAATGTAATGCAAAGGATAAGAGTTGTCATGGGTACTTGGTATGTCTTGACTTGGTGTAGATCTCCCCGGCAACGGCGCCAGAAATCCTTCTTGCTACCTCTTGAGCACTGCGTTGTTTTCCCTTGAAGAGGAAAGGGTGATGCAGTAAAGCAGCGTAAGTATTTCCCTCGGTTTTTGAGAACCAAGGTATCAATCCAGTAGGAGAACACTCACGAGTCACCTCGTACCTGCACAAACAAATAAGAACCTCACAACCAATGCGATAAAGGGGTTGTCAATCCCTTCACGGCCACTTGCAACAGTGAGATCTGATAGAGATAATGATAATAACAAGATAAATATTTTTGGTATTTTTATGTTATAGATTGAAAGTAAAGATTGCAAAATAAAATAGATTGGAAACTTGTATGATGGAGAATAGACCCGGGGGCCATAGGTTTCACTAGTGGCTTCTCTCGAGATAGCATAAGTATTATGGTGGGTGAACAAATTACTGTCGAGCAATTGATAGAAAAGCGAATAATTATGAGAATATCTAGGTATGATCATGTATATAGGCATCACGTCCGTGACAAGTAGACCGACTCCTGCCTGCATCTACTCCTATTACTCCACACATCGACCGCTATCCAGCATACATCTAGAGTATTAAGTTCATAAGAACGGAGTAACGCCTTAAGCAAGATGACATGATGTAGAGGGATAAACTCATGCAATATGATATAAACCCCATCTTTTTATCCTCAATGGCAACAATATAATACGTGTCGTTTCCCTTTCTGTCACTGGGATCGAGCACCGCAAGATTGAACCCAAAGCTAAGCACTTCTCCCATTGCAAGAAAGATCAATCTAGTAGGCCAAACCAAACTGATAATTTGAAGAGACTTGCAAAGATAAACCAATCATATATAAAAGAATTCAGAGAAGATTCAAATATTGTTCATAGATAAACTGGATCATAAACCCACAATTCATCGGATCTCGACAAACACACCACAAAAGAAGATTACATCGAATAGATCTCCAAGAGAATCGAGGAGAACTTTGTATTTAGATTCAAAGAGAGAGAAGAAGCCATCTAGCTACTAGCTATGGACCCGAAGGTCTGAAGTAAACTACTCACACATCATAGGAGGGGCCATGGAGTTGATGTAGAGGCCCTCCGTGATCAATGCCCCCTTCGGCGGAGATTCGGAAAAGTCCCCAAGATGGGATCTCTTGGGTACAGAAGGTTGCGGCCGTGGAAATAGGGTTTCGTGGTGCTCCTGGATGTTCTTGGGGTATATGGATATATATAGGAGGAAGAAGTAGGTCGGTGGAGCAACGAGGGGTCCACGAGGGTGGAGGGCGCGCCCAGTGGGGTAGGCGGGCCCCCCTGCCTCATGGCCTCCTCGATTGTTTTTTGACGTCCACTCCAAGTCCCCTGGATCACGTTTGTTCCAAAAATAATGCTCCCGAAGGTTTCATTATGTTTGGACCCCGTTTGATATTCCTTTTCGGCGAAACACTGAAATAGGCAAAAAATAGCAATTTGGGTTGGGCCTCCGATTAATAGGTTAGTCCCAAAAATAATATAAAAGTGTAAAAATAAGCCCATTAACATCCAAAACAGATAATATAATAGCATGGAACAATCAAAAATTATAGATACGTTCGAGACGTATCAGAGGCGGGTCGAGAAAGAACCGCAAGCGACTCCTGCCGGCCTAGACTTCATAAACAACCTCCCCGATGATATGTTAATAGTCATCCCTCCTCCCAATCAAATATCAGGCGAGGATAGCCGCCCTTTCCCGGCGGTGGCACCCCCTATGGCTCCTCACCCCCGTCAACCTCCTCGACGCCCACAAGTTCTACCATGGCTATCGCCAAAGCTTGGATGTGTTCTCCAAGATCCTCGACAATCACCATGGCCCAATCAAAGGCCTTATCACGGGTAAGTTCCGTTCCAATGGCAAGGACTGAGCCAAGCTTGACGAGTGGTTCCGATCCCCCGCCATAGACCAGCTCGAGAAGCTCAGTTTTAATGATGGGCATATGCGCTTGCTGCCAACGTCCGTGCTCAAAGATGAACCCACTCTGTTTCTACCATGACTGAAGCACCTCAAGCTCATCGTCGTCCACATCCCAAAGGATAACATGGAGCGCCTCCTCCGCGGCTGTACTGCACTCGAGTTCCTTCGTTTTCAGGCGATGAATTGGTCAAGTACCTTGCACATCACCTCCAGGACTCTCCAGACTATTTATGTGTGTTGCTCATGCTGCAGCGAGAGATCACAAAAGGTGGACCACAATATGTTCATTGAGGACACACCTTCACTGGAGAGATTACTTGTATTTGATCAACAAGGACCAACAAGAATCAATGTCATTTCTGCGCTAAAATTGAAAGTGGTGGGCTACTCGTCTGTCAAATACTACAACTTTCAGGTACAACGGTCGCCTTATACCTCTCCTTTTTTTGAAAGACATACAGAATAACAACATATATATACACACACTTATAAGGACATGCTTGCATAACCAAATTAGACATCCTCTTACATAGTGAAAGTGCGTTATATCGACTAGAGGGGGGGGGTGAATAGGCGATTTTTATGGAAGTCTTCAAAACGTGGAAGTTTTGAAGACAAATGATAGAAATAAACCTATTACCATGCAGCGGAAGGTAGACTACACTAGGCAAACCATAGTCAAGTATTCAATGGAGTGAAAGCACAATGACTAATAGCAGCAATGTAGTAAGGATCAGGTAGGAAGATATTATGAAGCCAAACAGAACATGCAGTCACTCAGTGAAGACAAAAGATAGAGCAATCATACAATGACTTCACAAGGAGTAACAGTAAGTAAAGGGAAGGGAAGGATGAAACCAGTGACTCGTTGAAGACAATGATTTGTTGGACAAGTTCCAGTTGCTGTGACAACTGTACGTCTGGTTGGGGCGGCTAGGTATTTAAACCTTAGGACACACAGTCCCAGACACCCAGTCCTGAACACGCAGCTCAGGACACCCAGTCCTCACCGTATTCCCCTTGAGCTAAGGTCACACAGACCTCGCCCAATCACTCTGGTAAGTCTTCAAGGTAGACTCCCAAACCTTCACAGACTTCGTACACCGGCGATCCACAATGGCTCTTGGATGCTCAGAACACGACGCCTAACCGGCTGGAGGATTCACAGTCCTCAAGTGTAATAAGTCTTCAGATTACACAGACAAGAAGACTTAAGTGATGCCTAACTCTCTTTGGCTCTGGGTGGTTAGGGCTTTATCCTCGCAAGGAATTCTCTCTTAAAGGCTTCGACGTGGGTTGCTCTCAAACGACAAAAGCCGTACTCTAACTCTGTGCAGCCAACCATTTATGGTTGTAGGGGGTGGGCTATTTATAGCCACTAGGCAACCCGAACTGATTTGTCCGAAATGACCCTGGGTCACTAAGGAACTGACACGCGTTACAACGGTCAGATTTCAAACTCACACGGCAACTTTACTTGGGCTACAAGCAAAGCTGACTTGTCCGACTCTGGACAAGATTTGCTCACATAGTCTTCACTCGAAGACATAGGTTTTGGTTAAGCATCACTTCAGTCATTCTGACTGGTTCTCTTGGACCCCAATTAACAGTACGGTGGTTCCTATGACTCAACAAAGAAGAAACATAACTACAAAAGATCTAAGTCTTCAAGCTCCATAGGCTTCATGCGATGTCTTCTCTTGTCATAGTCTTCAATGAGAATATCTTCATATACCACCTTTGACATCAATGTCTTCATACATTTTTAGGGGTCATCTCTGGTAGGAAAACCGAATCAATGAGGGAATTCTACCTGTGTTATCCTGCAATTCTCACAAACACATCAGTCCCTCAACTAGGTTTGTCGTCAATACTCCAAAACCAACTAGGGGTGGCACTAGATGCACTTACACATAGGTGGCTACTGCAACCATGGCATTTGCACACGCCGGAGTAAAGTACTACATGCATAATTACATAGGTGGCTACTACACACATGACATTTCCACACACACCAATAAAGTAAACTATATATTATATGCATGACTAACTAGCATAAATGATCATCTGATCATCATCTACTTCTTGTGACGCTTGCTCTGCTTGTGGCTCGATCCGGGCTCGTCGATTTGGGTAACGAGGCACTTTCTCGTGTCAACGATCCACCTGTGCATCTCGTAGCATGTGTACACGCTCTTGGCCGCGAACCTGAGGTGAGGTTCATCCACTTGCCGCATCCAAGCCTTGTGCCAGGATACGAGACTTGTTCTCTGGGCATCCTACTTCATCTTTTCGTAGTAGGGGTCAATGATGGCCGAGGCGAGTTCGACCAGGGAGTCCTGCTTCATGCTGCCCCAAACCCTGTAGTGGTCATGGATTTCGACAAGGTTCTTGCAGGCAAGCCCATAACACTGAGCGCTTTTACATCGTCTTTGCTATCCACCATGGCGAACTTGTAGTCAGTGTTGTTGACAACCCTGTTGGAACGGCCGCAAGGCTCCGTGGCCATGCAGTAGTGGTAGATGAGGACATGATGGCGCACGCACAACTGGGCGATGGCAACCTTTTGATCTATGCCGGGATGACCGGCGGTGTACTGGAGGTCGATGCCGACCACCTTGTACTTGTCTCCAGCAAGCAACTGCTCAACGCTGTTGATGTAATTGTCCACCACGGCCGGTCGATGATGTACACCACCGAGAGATCCGTCTCCCTCGCATGGGTCTCCACTCTATGCTCGCCGAACTCCATTGCAGCGCCGCCGGACATCCCCTCTCTATTTGTCGTCATGGGTGTGCTTGTTGTGTTTTGGGGTGTGATCGAAAGGTTGTAGAGACTAAGGTTATAATGGCCGCAGGAATTAAAGGGGAAGCCAGACGGCCAGGAATATCGGCAGGCCCTGATGGCAGTTCTAATTTGTAGCGTGTAACTCCATCCTCCCGCACGTAACTACATTGTGTGGCAACACGCGCGGTGCAACCACATGCATATGGGACCCCTGACATGATCGTGCGCACGCCCAACCGCTGGTAGAGTGCGCGTGGAGGGACGCGAGCAGAGCGCTCCATGGTCGCCTCAAGGAAAAGTTGTCCACAAGCTGAGTGCACTAACGGACGCGAGCAGAGCGTGCTAACGGACGTGACAGAGTGCGCTGTGGCGCCTAACTGCGAGTAGAGCTTGCCGAGGGACGCGAGCAGAGGACGGCACAGTGATACATGGCAAATAAGACGAACTGTGTGAGTGATGCCGGAGACATCAAGCACGAATCATATTAGAGTTGCGTGTGCGATACGTGGCAGACAGTTGATCCATCAGAGCTGTTTGTGATGGAATAAGCCATGTGTGTTGCGGGCAAACGCTTGCTGGTGTATAACCTTAAATTTAACCAAAAAAGTGTTAATGCATGTTACAAAAATTGTATAGCTGGAAACTATGTTCAAATATGACTCCAACGCTATAATCTATGGCGACATGCATTCATATTTTATTAGTTAAATCCTACTTATAAACCAGGACGGGGGTATAGTAGGTAAAAATTGCAAAACTTTTTTATTAACCGCATGTGTATGTGTCCTCTCATCCTCCTCTCGCGCGTCTTGTCACCCCACTGCCGCAGATGGCTTACAGTGCAAGCTTGCGCAGTGCACGGGGGGCGTTCTTTTAGCCAAACGGTGGCACCAATGAATCGTCGATGAGCCCGTTCCCACGCAATCTCGCAGGTTCCCGTGCAAGCTTCCCGCCCGACTCGGTGAAATCCCCCAAAATCCCAATGCTTGCCGGCCTGCTATAAAAACCCTCATGGCCGGCGAGTCCTGCGTCGCATTTCCCCTCCCTCCCTGTAGCTTAACTCTTCTGCTTCTCCCACAATCGCCAATGGCACCAGTCCGTCCTCATCGCTCAGCCACTCCACCGTCATCAGAGAGACAGCTCCAGCTGGGAGGCTACACCGCGGTGGCGGCGCAATCCCCGGCTTAGTGTAGTGAGTGTGGCGTCCCTATTGGGTGTGCGCGGAACACCCACCACATGCTCCGCCGCCGCTGCCCGTCGGCAGTTGTTGCCGGCCGCCGTTGCCGCCACACCACCCTAGAAAGCCAGGGCCATCTCCCGCTCCGTTGCTGCAGCCCAAAGGCGGGAGGTGGCCGACATGGCCGCCACCCCACTGCCGGCCACCGTGGCCATCACCCGCTCCACCACCGTGGCCCGAAGGCGGTAGGTGGTGGTGGTGGCCGCCACCCCATCGTCAGCCCCCGTGGCTGTTGGGGAACGTAGCATAAATTCAAAATTTTCTACGCATCACCAAGATCAATCTATGGAGTAATCTAGCAACGAGGGGAAGGAGAGTGCATCTACATACCCTTGTAGATCGCCATGCGAAAGCGTTCAAGAGAACGGGGTTGATGGAGTCGTACTCGTCGTGATCCAAATCACCGATGATCCTAGTGCCGAACGGACGGCACCTCCGCGTTCAACACACTTATAGCCTGGTGACGTCTCCCATGCCTTGATCCAGCAAGGAGAGAGGGAGAGGTTGAGGAAGACTCCATCCAGCAGCAGCACAACGGCGTGGTGGTGATGGAGGAGCGTGGCAATCCTGTAGGGCTTCGCCAAGCACTGCGTGATATGAGGAGAAAGAGAGGGAGGGCTGCACCAACAGGCAGAGATCAGATCGCGTGTTATGGGCAGCCCCTAGGCCTCACTATATATAGGGGAGAGAGAGGAGGGTGCGCCCCCTCTAGGGTTCCCAACCCTAGAGGGGCAGCAGCCCTAGATGGTTCTTGGGGTGGCGGCCAAGGGAGGATTCCCTCCCCCCCAAGGCACCTACAAGGTGCCTTCCCCTCCTAGGACTCTTCCTTTAGGGTTTCCCCCACCCTAGGCGCATGGGCCCTAGGGGGAAGTGGCGCCCCAGCCCACTCTGGGCTGGATCCCTTCCCACTTCAGCCCATGGGGCCCTCCGGGATAGGTGGCCCCACCCGGTGGACCCCCGGGACCCTTCCGGTGGTCCCGGTACAATACCGATGACCCCGAAACTTGTCCCGATGGCCGAAATAGGATTTCCTATATATAAATCTTTACCTCCGGACCATTCCGGAACTCCTCGAGACGTCCGGGATCTCATCCGGGACTCCGAACAACGTTCGGTAACCACATACAAACTTCCTTTATAACCCTAGCGTCATCGAACCTTAAGTGTGTAGACCCTACGGGTTCGGGAGACATGCAGACATGACCGAGATGACTCTCCGGTCAATAACCAACAGCGGGATCTGGATACCCATGTTGGCTCCCACATGTTCCACGATGATCTCATCGGATGAACCACGATGTCAAGGACTTAATAAATCCCGTATACAATTCCCTTTGTCTATCGGTACGATACTTGCCCGAGATTCGATCGTCGGTATCCTGATACCTTGTTCAATCTCGTTACCGGTAAGTCTCTTTACTCGTTCCGTAACACATCATCCCGTGATCAACTCCTTGATCACATTGTGCACATTATGATGATGTCCTACCGAGTGGGCCCAAAGATACCTCTCCGTCACACGGAGTGACAAATCCCAGTCTCGATTCGTGCCAACCCAACAGACACTTTCGGAGATACCCATAGTGCACCTTTATAGTCACCCAGTTACGTTGTGACGTTTGGTACACCCAAAGCATTCCTACGGTATCCAGGAGTTGCACAATCTCATGGTCTAAGGAAATGATACTTGACATTAGAAAAGCTTTAGCATACGAACTACACGATCTAGTGCTATGCTTAGGATTGGGTCTTGTCCATCACATCATTCTCCTAATGATGTGATCCCGTTATCAACGACATCCAATGTCCATGGTCAGGAAACTGTAACCATCTATTGATCAACGAGCTAGTCAACTAGAGGCTTACTAGGGACATGGTGTTGTCTATGTATCCACACATGTATCTGAGTTTCCTATCAATACAATTCTAGCATGGATAATAAACGATTATCATGAACAAGGAAATATAATAATAATCAATTTATTATTGCCTCTAGGGCATATTTCCAACAGTCTCCCACTTGCACTAGAGTCAATAATCTAGTTCACATCGCCATGTGATTAACACTCACAGGTCACATTGCCATGTGACCAACATCCAAGAGTTTACAAGTGTCGCTAAACTAGTTCACATCATCATGTGATTAATACTCAATGAGTTCTGGGGTTTGATCATGTTTTGCTTGTGAGAGAGGTTATAGTCAACGGGTCTGAACCTTTCAGATCCATGTGTTCTTTACAAATCTCTATGTCATCTCCTAGATGCAGCTACCACGTCCATAATCAAGAAAATTCCTTAGTCCACTAGTTACTAAGGATAACTTTGACCGCTGTCCTGTGATCCATTCTTGGATCACTCTTGTACCCCTTGACTGACTCATGGCAAGGCACACTTCAGGTGCGGTACACAGCATAGCATACTGTAGAGCCTACGTCTTAAGCATAGGGGACGACCTTCGTCCTTTCTCTCTATTCTGCCATGGTCGAGCTTTAAGTCTTAACTTCATACCTTACAACTCAGGCAAGAACTCCTTCTTTGACTGATCCATCTTGAACACCTTCAAGATCATGTCAAGGTATGTGCTCATTTGAAAGTTCCAATAAGCATTTTGATCTATCCTTATAGATCTTGATGCTCAATGCTCAAGCAGCTTAATCCAGGCTTTCCATTGAAAACACTTTCCAAATAACCCTATATGCTTTCCAGAAATTCTACGTCATTTCTGATCAACAATATGTCAACATATATTTATCAGAAATTCTATAGTGCTCCCACTCACTTCTTTGGAAATACAAGTTTCTCATAAACTTTGTATACACCCAAAATCTTTGATCATCTTCATCAAAGCATACATTCCAACTCCGAGATGCTTACTCCAGTCCTTAGAAGGATTTCTGGAGCTTTGCATATTTATTAGCATCTTTCAGGATTGACAAAACCTTCTGGTTGTATCACATACAACCTTTCCTCAAGAAAATGTCGAGGAAACAATGCCTTGACATCCTATCTGCAAGATTTCATAAATAATGCAGTAGTTGCTAATATAATTCCAACAGACTCTTAGCATCGCTACGAGTGAGAAAGTCTCACCGTAGTCAATTCCTTGCACTTGTCGGGAAACTTCTTAACGACAAGTCAAGCTTTCTTAATGGTGACACTTACCATCATTGTCTGTCTTCCTTTTAAAATCCATCTGTACTCAATAGCCTTTCGACCATCGAGCCGTTCTACCAAAGTCTACACTTTGTTTTGATATATGGATCCTCTCTCGGATTATATGGCCTCGAGCCATTTTGGAATCCAGGCCCACCATCGCTTCTCCATAGCTCGTAGGTTCATTGTTGTCTAGCAACATGACTTCCAAGACAGGATTACGTACCACTCTGAAGTAGTACGCATCCTTGTCATCCCACGAGGTTTGGTAGTGACTTGATCTGAATTTTCATGATCACTATCATAAGCTTCCACTTCAATTGGTGTAGGTGCCACAGGAACAACTTCCTGTGCCCTGCCACACACTAGTTGAAGAGACGGTTCAATAACCTCATCAAGTCTCCACCATCCTCCCACTCAATTCTTTCGAGAGAAACTTTTCCTTGAGAAAGGACCCGATTCTAGAAACAATCCCTTATTGCTTTCGGATCTGAGACAGGAGGTATACCCAACTGTTTTGGGTGTCCTATGAAGATGCATTTATCCGCTTTGGGTTCGAGCTTATCGGCCTGAAACATTTTTCACATAAGCGTCGCAGCCCCAAACTTTTAAGAAATGACAGCTTAGGTTTCTCTAAACCATAGTTCATACGGTGTCATCTCATCGGAATTACGGCGTGCCCTATTTAAAGTGAATGTGGTTGTCTCTAATGCCTAACCCATAAACTATTGTGGTAATTCGATAAGAGACATCATGGTATGCATCATATCCAATAGGGTGCAGTTATGATGTTCGGACACACCATCACACTATGGTGTTCCAGGTTGTATTAGTTTTGAAACAATTTCCACAATATTTTAATTCTGTGCCAAACTCGTAATTCAGATATTCATCTCTATGATCATATCATAGATATTTTATCCTCTTGTCACGACGATCTTTCAACTTCACCCTGAAATTACTTGAACCTTTCAATAATTCAGACTCGTGATTCATCAAGTAAATGTACTCAACTTCTACTCAAATCATCTGTGAAGTAAGAACATAACCATATCCACTACATGCCTCAGCACTCATTGGACTGCACACATCAAAATGTATTACTTCCAACAAGTTGCTTTCTAGTTCCATTTTACTGAAAACGAGGCTTTCAGTCATCTTGCCCATGTGGTATGATTTGCATGTCTCAAGTGATTCAAAATCAAGTGAGTCCAAACGGTCCATTTGCATGGAGTTTCTTCATGCATATACACCAATAGACATGGTTCGCATGCCTCAAACTTTTCAAAAACGAGTGAGCCCAAAGATCCATCAACATGGAGCTTCTTCATGCGTTTTATACCGATATGACTTACGTGGCAGTGCCACAAGTAGGTGGTACTATCATTACTATCTTTTGGCATGTGTATCACTACGATCGAGATTTCAATGAACCATTCATTTTAGGTGCAAGACCATTGAAGGTATTATTCAAATAAACAGAGTAACCATTATTCTCTTTAAATGAATAACCGTATTGCGATAGACATAATCCAATCATGTCTATGCTCAACGCAAACACCAATCTCGATGGTAGAGGGAGCGTGCGATGCTTGATCATATCAACATTGGAAACACTTCCAACACATATCGTCAGCTCACCTTTAGCTAGTCTCCGTTTATTCCGTAGCTTTTATTTCGAGTTACTAACACTTAGCAACCGAACCGGTATCTAATACCCTGGTGCTACTAGGAGTACTAGTAAAGTACACATTAACACAATGTATATCCAATATACTTCTATCGACCTTGCCAGCCTTCTCATCTACCAAGTATCTAGGGTAATTCTGCTCCAGTGGCTGTTCCCTTTATTACAGAAGCACTTAGTCTCGGGTTTGGGTTCAACCTTGGGTTTCTTCACTAGAGCAGCAGCTGAATTGCAATTTCATGAAGTATCGCTTTGTTCCCTTGCCCTTCTTGAAACTAGTGGTTTCACCAACCATCAACAATTGATGCTCCTTCTTGATTTCTACTTTCGCGGTGTCAAACATCGCGAATATTTCAAGGATCATCATATCTATCCCTGATATGTTATAGTTCATCATGAAGCTCTAGCAGCTTGGTGGCAATGACTTTGGAGAAACATCACTATCTTATCTGGAAGATTAACTCCCACTCAATTCAAGTGATTTTTGTACTCAGACAATCTGAGCACAAGCACAACAATTGAGCTTTTCTCCTTAGTTTGCAGGCTAAGAAAATCGTCGGAGGTCTTATAACTCTTGACGTGGGCACGAGCCTGAAATCCCAATTTTAGCCCTCGAAACATCTCATATGTTTCGCGATGTTTCAAAACATCTTCGGTGCCTCAACTCTAAACCGTTTAACTGAACTATCACGTAGTTATCAAAATGTGTATGTCAGATGTTCGCAACATCCACAGACCACTTTCGAGGTTCAGCACACTGAGCGGTGCATTAAGGACATAAGCCTTCTATGAAGCAATGAGGACAATCCTCAGTTTACGGACCCAGTCCGCATAATTCTACTATCAACTTTCAACTAAATTTTCTCTAGGAACATATCTAAACAGTAGAACTAAAGCGCGAGCTACGACATAATTTGCAAAATCCCTTTTGACTATGTTCAGGATAATTAAGTTCATCTTATGAACTCCCACTCAGATAGACATCCCTCTAGTCATCTAAGTGATTACATGATCCGAGTCAACTAGGCCGTGTCCGATCATCACGTGAGACGGACTAGTCATCATCGGTGAACATCTTCATGTTGATCGTATCTACCATACGACTCATGCTCGACCTTTCGGTCTTCTGTGTTCCGAGGCCATGTCTGTACACATGCTAGGCTCGTCAAGTCAACATAAGTGTTTCGCGTGTGTAAATCTGTCTTACACCCGTTGTATGTGAACGTTAGAATCTAACACCCGATCATCACGTGGTGCTTCGAAACAACGAACTGTCGCAACGGTGCACAGTTAGGGGGAACACCTTCTTGAAATTTTAATGAGAGATCATCTTATTTACTACCGTTGTTCTAAGTAAACAAGATGCATAAACATGATAAACATCACATGCAATCAAATAGTGACATGATATGGCCAATATCATATTGCTCCTTTTGATCTCCATCTTCGGGGCTCCATGATCATCATCGTCACCGGCATGACACCATGATCTCCATCATCATGATCTCCATCATCGTGTCTTCTTGAAGTTGTCTCGTCAACTATTACTTCTACTACTACAGCTAATGGTTAGCAATAAAGTAAAGTAATTACATGACGTTTATGTTGACACGCAGGTCATAAATAAATTAAGACAACTCCTATGGCTCCTGCCGGTTGTCATACTCATCGACATGCAAGTCGTGATTCCAATTACAAGAACATGATCATCTCATACATCACATATATCATTCATCACATCCTTTGGCCATATCACATCACATAGCATACCCTGCAAAAACAAGTTAGACGTCCTCTAATTGTTGTTTGCATGTTTTACGTGGCTGCTATGGGTTTCTAGCAAGAACGTTTCTTACCTACGCAAAGACCACAATGTGATATGCCAATTTCTATTTACCCTTCATAAGGACCCTGTTCATCGAATCCGATCCGACTAAAGTGGGAGAGACAGACACCCGCCAGCCACCTTATGCAACTAGTGCATGTTTGTCGGTGGAACCGGTCTCACGTAAGCATACGTGTAAGGTTGGTCCGGGCCACTTCATCCCACGATGCCGCGGAATCAAGATAAGACTAGTAACGGCAAGCATATTGAACAAAATCAACGCCCACAACTTCTTTGTGTTCTACTCGTGCATAGAAACTACGCATAGACCTAGCTCATGATGCCACTGTTGGGGAACGTAGCATAAATTCAAAATTTTCTACGCATCACCAAGATCAATCTATGGAGTAATCTAGCAACGAGGGGAAGGAGAGTGCATCTACATACCCTTGTAGATCGCTATGCGGAAGCGTTCAAGAGAACGGGGTTGATGGAGTCGTACTCGTCGTGATCCAAATCACCGATGATCCTAGTGCCGAACGGACGTCACCTCCGCGTTCAACACACGTACAGCCCGGTGACGTCTCCCATGCCTTGATCCAGCAAGGAGAGAGGGAGAGGTTGAGGAAGACTCCATCCAGCAGCAGCACAACGGCGTGGTGGTGATGGAGGAGCGTGGCAATCCTGCAGGGCTTCGCCAAGCACTGCGTGATATGAGGAGAAAGAGAGGGAGGGCTGCACCAACAGGCAGAGATCAGATCGCGTGTTATGGGCAGCCCCTAGGCCTCACTATATATAGGGGAGAGGGAGGAGGGTGCGCCCCCTCTAGGGTTCCCACCCCTAGAGGGGCGGCAGCCCTAGATGGGTCTTGGGGTGGCGGCCAAGGGAGGATTCCCTCCCCCCCAAGGCACCTAGGAGGTGCCTTCCCCTCCTAGGACTCTTCCTTTAGGGTTTCCCCCACCCTAGGCGCATGGGCCCTAGGGGGAAGTGGTGCCCCAGCCCACTTTGGGCTGGATCCCTTCCCACTTCAGCCCATGGGGCCCTCCGGGATAGGTGGCCCCACCCGGTGGACCCCCGGGACCCTTCCGGTGGTCCCGGTACAATACCGATGACCCCGAAACTGGTCCCGATGGCCGAAATAGGATTTCCTATATATAAATCTTTACCTCCGGACCATTCCGGAACTCCTCGAGATGTCCGGGATCTCATCCGGGACTCCGAACAACATTCGGTAACCACATACAAACTTCCTTTATAACCCTAGCGTCATCGAACCTTAAGTGTGTAGACCCTACGGGTTCGGGAGACATGCAGACATGACCGAGATGACTCTCCGGTCAATAACCAACAGCGGGATCTGGATACCCATGTTGGCTCCCACATGTTCCACGATGATCTCATCAGATGAACCACGATGTCAAGGACTTAATCAATCCCGTATACAATTCCCTTTGTCTATCGGTACGATACTTGCCCGAGATTCGATCGTCGGTATCCTGATACCTTGTTCAATCTCATTACCGGTAAGTCTCTTTACTCGTTCCGTAACACATCATCCCGTGATCAACTCCTTGATCACATTGTGCACATTATGATGATGTCCTACCGAGTGAGCCCAGAGATACCTCTCTGTCACACGGAGTGACAAATCCCAGTCTCGATTCGTGCCAACCCAACAGACACTTTCGGAGATACCCGTAGTGCACCTTTATAGTCACCCAGTTACGTTGTGACGTTTGGTACACCCAAACCATTCCTACGGTATTCGGGAGTTGCACAATCTCATGGTCTAAGGAAATGATACTTGACATTAGAAAAGCTTTAGCATACGAACTACACGATCTAGTGCTATGCTTAGGATTGGGTCTATTCCATCACATCATTCTCCTAATGATGTGATCCCGTTATCAACGACATCCAATGCCATGGTCAGGAAACTGTAACCATCTATTGATCAACGAGCTAGTCAACTAGAGGCTTACTAGGGACATGGTGTTGTCTATGTATCCACACATGTATCTGAGTTTCCTATCAATACAATTCTAGCATGGATAATAAACGATTATCATCAACAAGGAAATATAATAATAATCAATTTATTATTGCC
Source organism: Triticum urartu (assembly GCF_003073215.2). NCBI lineage: Eukaryota > Viridiplantae > Streptophyta > Magnoliopsida > Poales > Poaceae > Triticum > Triticum urartu. The sequence goes on from NC_053022.1 coordinate 278,906,240, forward strand.
TCTAGGGCATATTTCCAACAGTGGCCGCCAGCCCATCATCGACTGCCGCGATCATCACCCGCTCTGCCATCGCCGCCCGAAGGAGGGAGGCGGAGATGGAGGCCCACACGTGCGTCAGCGACCTTGCGCACTACATCGAGTTCCTGCGAGAGGAGGAGGAGCGCCTCGTCGAGCACGCAAAGAGCCTTACTGAAGCCGTGGCTGCAGTACATGCCGACGCAGAGGCAAGAAATCAGGAGATCTACGAGCAGTCCGGCCGCTTCGAGAGGGATCGTCTGGAGTGGCAGTGGGTGTTCGAGCTGGTGAGCGTCACTGAACGTGCAACAGTGACAGGCACCATATTGCATTTGTCCAGCTCGTCGGTAGGCTCTTCCTCCTCTGCCTCTTACTGAGCGCGCTCGGCAGAGGAGAGGCTGCCGGAAGTAGCAGAAAGCCCCTCCGTGGTAGTAGTAGTATTTAGGGGCTATTTTGTTCAGTTCATCTGACTATAGATGTGTGGTCGAACTGTACAACGTACTTAAAATTAGCTAGTATATATAGTTGAACTAGCTATTTTAGTACGTGGTTGGCAAAAATTGCGGAGAAGTTTGGTCGGTTCAGCTGTCGAGTTGAACTGTTTGTATAAATTAAGAACGACTGCTTAATCTATGAATGAAATCTATGTTTAATTACTGAATTTTAGTTGCAAAAATTACATAGTGCTAATGATTTCTAGCTGCATATTTTGACAAATCACAGTGTTACAAGGATTGAAAAATGGCAATGTTACTAGATCAACAAATGTAAATCTTTCCAGTTTGACAAATGGCAACATACATAATACGACAAATGCAAATCTTACCAAATTGTATGTATGTGGATGCACACGGGTCATCCAAAACAACCGTTTGCGTTGAAGGGATGAACAAATCCTGCGCTGCTCTCACTTTGCATACGGGTGTTCTATCTAAATCGTTTGCGATCAAGAGCTGCAGAAATCCTACTCGGCACATTTTATCTTGGCTTCCTGGGGAAGCTGTCGGTTTGCATACGGGTGTTCTAACTAAAACGTTTGCAATGAGTGTTTTATATTTAAAAAGCGAATTAAACTACGGCTTGGGTGCCATTAATGGAGAGGGTGCAAGCAAGGCGAGCGGCCATGGAAGTCAAAGGGCTCTCTTCCTAGTGAGCCTATGGAACGTACAGCTCGCACGCTTCCCGGTGAGCCTGCGCACTCGAGGACAGCTTGCACGCCTCTCAGTCAGCCTATGCACCAGACGGCACTAGCACGCATCCCGTTCAGTCAAGGTCAAGCAGCCGTCCGCCTGACACCTCCTACAGCCATTAAAACCAAGACACGTGGAGTCACGTGAATGGTTAACAGAATTTTGGATTTACTAGAATTTAAAAACCAGGCAACTCAATGTTTTGCCGGCAATCAATGGTGCCATGGTGTTTGAAATTCATTCCCATTTCTTGCATGGGACCTAAGCATGCACCCAAGGACACATATTTGACTTTTCAACCAATTTATATGCACTGGAGCATGTGCATGTAGTTCAAATTTGAATTATGCACATAAATGCATTGAAAACTCACTTAATGCATAAAAATGTCCAAACGAACCCCAAAAAATCACAAAAATTCACACAACACTCCTGTTGTTCTATGTTGACACGAGAAAAAAATGAAAGAAATAAGAGGCAATGGATATTGTTTCGTCCCCAAAGGTGGGACGTTCCCTACCGAAAACCATCATGCTTGTTGTGAGAAGCTCCGGTTTGTGAGAAGCATATACCCAAACCAGACCCAAATGGGACAAAAATTTGTACCACAACATGTTGATGCCGCTCCATGATAGCATGCCAAGTTTCATGAATTTCAGACAAATTTTGGATTTACTAGAATTTAAAAACCAGGCATCTCAATGTTTTGCCGACAATCAACAGTACCATGGTGTTTGAAATTCATTCCCATTTCTTGCATGGGACCTAAGCATGCACCCAAGGATAAAGATTTGATTTTTCAAAGAATTTATATGCACTGGAGCATGTGCATGTAGTTCAAATTTGAATTATGCACATAAATGCATTGAAAACTCACTTAATGCATAAAAATGTCCAAAGAACCCTGAATAATTCCAATTCTTTTATGATCACTGCAGATAAAAGGTGTAGCAATTCAAACACCGTCCATGGACGCTGTGACCCCATTATGTAATTCAAATCAAGATGAAAAATCAAGTAGATCCCACACGGTTTATTATAACCGACCGTGTGAGATGCAGCACAAAATATCTTTGGACCGTGTCTGATGACACTTTGCACGCCAGTTTTTTGGCTGAAGCGATTCCAAATTTTCGGCTTCTGTGGAAATATCTACCTCCCCGCCCCCTCCCCCTTACCAAAAGCCACATTTCCCCTCTTTCCGCCTTCCTTTCCATGTTGAAACCTTCACTCCATACTTGCAGCACCGCCGCCTCCTCGGTGGCGACCCTCCTTCATGCTCTTCGGCCTCGCCTATCCAAGCAGGTAATCCACCCGACCCCCATCCTCCTCCTCCTTCCACATCCCACATGCCCCTACCGCCGGCGCGAGCGCGACACCTTCCACCCAAATCACCGACCCCTCCACCAAATTGGCGCCGGCCTAAGCCATGGTGCATGCAGTATCGCCAGGACCTCAAGGAGCATTTGGCAGCGGAGAAGCAAATCGCGGCCGCACGAGCGGATGAGGTTGCTATGGCTGCCATTCATGCCGACCCTCAGATCTTGAAGGAGCACCTTGCCATTTGCTAGCTACGATGGTTAAGCATGCTCGGTTTACCCGTTGTGTGTGCTACTCCTGCCTTTCCTTCACAAATTTTAGTGAATTGTGCTATCTAATTTTACCATGCAATCTGTTGCTCTAGTGTATATGTTCTATATGTCGTGCAGTGTGGTGCTCATTTATGAACTGTTTTGTTAATTAGTTGTCGTCTGTAGTTAAATGTTTGGTTCATTTCTGCAAATGTGATGTTCAATTCTTCAGGATGCAATTTTGTATTTTCTTCCATGTGAGAAATAAATCGAATTTATATTTACAAAATTGTGGGTGCATTCTGTTATTGTATACCATGTGAGGAATAAATTGAATTTGGTTGTAGTAAATACATGAGAAACAAATACAATTGCTACAATTGGTTGTAGTTAACTGTTTGATCTTCTGTTAGGAGTATGTTATATTGTACAATGTGGTGCTCAGTTAATGTTTGGTTCACTTGTTGTGGTGTTTAGTTAACTGCTTGGTTCAATTTTGCAATGTGATGTCCAATTGTCGTGGGTAGAATTTTGTATTGTTGTGCATGTGAGGAATAAATCGAATTTGGCTACACTTAATACATGAGAAACATATACCAGTGCTATATTTCCTAGTTCTTAATCATGCTTGGTTTGGATAAATGGGTTTTCCATGTGGCTTCAATTAATCTGATGAATCTGCAATGTGATTATTTTTCATCAACATATTTTACTGATAGCAGGCGAACCCTTACTTAACCTAATGACTAACTACCTTATATGTGTTGCAGGGAAACAATGGGAAGCACTGAGGTTTACAATCGAGGTTAGCACATGCATGGTCCGTTGTCTAATAGCACATTATTGTGCAATTGCAGGAACCATTCTAATATTTTGGTTTTTAACAATTTGGTCTTGCACATGTAGGTCCCACTGTCAGAGGTTTTGACCCACTGTTCGACCCTTTTTGCATATGGGGAAATGAGTTGTCCATGAATGTCAATCAAATCAAGAAACTCGGAAAGATTGTTAGGATAAAGAAATTAGCGACAAAAAACAACAAGATCTTTGTCTACACAATGAAGAAGACATCAGTTCACTACAAGATGGTACTAACTATTATACCTTGCCTTTTTTTATTCCTTTGCCCCATTTCCAATATAGAGAATATATTTATGCACATCCTTGTTTTCAGGCCTTTCCAAAGCAGTTCACTGATGATTATCTCTCAAACCACCTATATGGTCAGGAGGCGAGGAAGGTATTCATACAACACCCACGGTTCAATATTGAAGTGTTCCTGAAGAGGACGAAGGATGGACAGTCAATCATCCACAGGCACTGGCCTAAAGTTACAAAGACCTTCAACAACAATGAAGGCTCAATATTCGCCTTCTCCTTCAGCAGTATCTATCTATGTATCATATGATGCTAATTTCGAAAGGTTATAGATGTTGCATATGAAACTTGGTCCTGGTGTAGTTGTGTAATGGGGTAGCTGAGTGCTGAAGCTATATGATGTTGTACTCTGATGTATTTCAATTATGAAAATGAAATATATTGTGTGCTTAATATGAACTGCCAATTAGATTAATAAATGGATTATGAATAATTAGATAATTAGCCTACTAATTGGGTTTTGCTATTGTAAACAGTTGTTTAAAAAATACCGTGAGCAATGACCTCAGGTAACGCACACAGTTTCTAGGAATAAACCGTGTTGGATGAATGAACAATCACACACGACTTTCTCTTGAAAACTGTTTGTGTTAGGCCACCATGCGCAAATGTTTACCACATGAAAACTATGTGTGATGGACAACCTTTGCCACATAGTTTCTTGCACGGACCGTGTGTGATATATTCAATAACGCAAGCAATTTAATGGGAAAAATTGTGTGTGATGTACTTGTGAATGGAAATGTTTTCCTTGGAGCGACTATGTGGGATGTACATACGAATGGAAACGTTTAGCGGGGACTGACTGTTTGGGATGTACTTGTGACCGCAAATAAGTTCTCCATATAATTGTATTTTTTTTAGCTCTACTGTACGTATTTCCATATTTGAGCGCTCGTCGGTCGCACACGACCTGATTTTGCCGAACGTGTGTGCCAGGAGGGCATATCCCCGATGGTTTCTGGGCCGTGTGGGAAGTACCCCCTATCGCCCACACTCACTTGGCGACGGTTCCAAATGCCGTCATGGAAAGGGGTTAAAAACCGTTTGTTTAGGAGCTCGTTGTACTAATGAGAATCTGTCGGCCCCAACCTGGACCAAGTTGTTAGTTGCCTGCGATGCTTTCCGTGCCTAAAGAAGCTGTATATCGAGGTGATGTTCCTTTCCTGTTAAATGTTAGCCATAAGGGAGTTCAATTTTTTGCACCTTTTCCCAAGTTCACAATGACAATGTACTATGATTTCTGAAGGACTTTTGGAGGATTTTAGGACATACACCCCCACCCCATATTGGTTGCTTCATTCATATAGTTACAAATCGTCCATAAGCATTTCTCCTTTGGATTCATCTGTACTAGTTTTCTTAGGGAATTTTTCATCCAATCCAATCTCTTGTGAAGAAGGCTACATGTTTCTAGATTATAATCAAATGCCCATGTTAATCATGTCAGATCAAAGATGGCACATTGGTGCATTTCACAAATCCTGCAAACCAAAAGGGCGTGTAGCAGTGTTCAAAACTGCATGTAGGCACTAAGACGTTCTCTTCTTTTGCAGATAATAATAGGCCCGGATGTGGATAATATTTATAACGACAATCACATCGAATGCCTGGATCTGCATCTCTTAAATATTACTTTGAACTCGTAATGAGGGACCTTACCGGAGATTACACTCGCCAGGTTCTTTCTTGCCGGAGCAAAGGTGCTGAGGGTACTGAGGTTGAACACACATTTAATTAGGAAAGATGAATGGTATGATTACCAGAGCCGGCAGGTACTGCGGAATGGAAGAGCCTCCAAAAATGCTAAACTTCGTATTGGAAGAGCATATGCCGGAGATATTGGAAGTCACTGTATCAAACCCAAACATGACTTGTCAGCGGATGATCCCTTTGCAGAAATGATGATGCTTGCAATGTTTGAATATGGGCATTGTAATCTTCGAATTTGAGCCTTGTAATATATATGGAATTTGTTATATTGAACTGTTTCTGTTCTCTTGTCTCAACACAAATAGTTCATTCGAGTGAATCGCATGTCGTATATCGCACACACCTTGATCTGGTTGACCATTTCTTTTGTGTTGCCTAATCACAAACAGTTCATCTGAGTGAACTGCATGCCATACATCGCACACACCTTGATCTTGCTGACCGTTTCTTTTGTGTTACCTAATCACAAACAGTTCATCCGAGTGAACCGTATGCTATATATCGCACACACCTTCATCTGGATGCCCATTTCTTTTGCTCTTCCTCATCCTAAATGATTGATTGGACTGAACCGTATGCCCTCCATCGCACACACAACTAAAATCTGAACCGTGTTTGATGCATCCTCCATCGCAAACGTTTTGCATCTTTTTGATGGTTTTTTACACCACCGTTTGTGATTATTGCATCGGACACAGTTTCATCGAAGGGTCTCTGATCGTAGTGTTGCGTTAGCAACATCCTGCAGTAGTGAAATACTTGCAAACCGGCCAAAGAGAGGGGTTGTCAATCCCTCACGGGTAAAAAGATAGGTAAAATTGTAGTAGATTGGATAAATAGATATCGCGGGAATGCAAGATAAAATAAATAAATAAAAATTGCAGCAAGGTATTTTTGTATTTTTGGATTAATAGATCTGAAAATAAAAGCAAATAAAAACATATCGCAAAGGCAAATATAATAAAGAAGAGACCCTAGGGCCATAGATTTCACTAGTGGCTTCTCTCGAGAAAAATAGCATATGGTGGATAAACAAATTACTATTGGGCAATTGATAGAATTTCAAATAATCATGATGATATCCAGGCAATGATCATTATATAGGCATCACATCCAAGATTAGTAGACCGACTCCTGTGTGCATCTACTACTATTATTCCACACATCGACCGCTATCCAGCATGCATCTAGTGTATTAAGTTCATGGAGAAACGGAGTAATGTAATAAGAACGATGACATGATGTAGACAAGATCTATTTATGTAGAAATAGACCACATCTTGTTATCCTTAAAGGCAATGATACATACATGTCGTTTCCCCTTCTGTCACTGGGATCAAGCACCATAAGATCGAACCCATCACAAAGAACCTCTTCCCATGGCAAGAAAAATCGATCTAGTCGTCCTAACTGAACCAAATATTAGAAGAAGAAATACGAGGCTATAAGAAATCATGCATATAAGAGATCAAAGAACTCAAATAACTTTCATGGATAAAAACATAGATCTGATCATAAACTCAAAGTTCATCAGATCCCAACAAACACACCACAAAAAGAGTTACATCAAATAGATCTCCAAGAGACCATTGTATTGAGAATCAAAAGAGAGAGAGAGAGAGAGAGGAAGCCATCTAGCTACTAACTACGGACCCGTAGGTCTACAATGAACTACTCATGCATCATCGGAGAGGCACCAATGAGGATGATGAGCCCCTCCATGATGGTGTCTAGATTGGATCTGTGGTTTCTGGAACTTCCGGTGGCCAGAATTGATTTTCGTCGACTCCCCTAGGGTTTCTGGAATATTGGGGTATTTATAGAGCAAGGAGGCGGTGCGGGAGGCCACCGAGGTGGGCATAACGCACCTGGGCACGCCTGGGGGCCCCAACGCGTCCTGGTGGGTTGTGCCCCCCTCCGGGCACCCCCCAGGTGCTTCTCTGGCCCATCTAGTGTCTTCTAGTAAAAAACAATCCACAAACCTTTCGATGCATTTGGACTCTGTTTGATATTGATTTCCTGCGATGTAAAAAAAAGCAGAAAACAGCAACTGGCACTTGGCACTATGCTAATAGGTTAGTCCCAAAAAATGATATAAAATGATTGTAAAACATCCAAGAATGATAATATAACAGCATGGAACAATCAAAAATTATAGATACATTGGAGACGTATCAACATCCCCAAGCTTAATTCCTGCTCGTCCTCGATTAGGTAAATGATAAAAACAGAATTTTTGATGTGGAATCCCGCCTAACATGTTTATCACATATTCTTTCTTTTATAGCATGGGAAATTGGACTTTTATATGCGTCAAAGCAATAGTCTAGTTTTGACATGAGGACTTTAATACTCAAGCATATCAACAAACAACTACGTCTTTCAAAATATCTACGCTAAAGCAAGTTATCCCTAGCCCATTATGCCCAATCATTGATCTATTCACGAAACACACTCGCATATTAGCTACACCCAATGCTCAAGTACGATCATAGTGCCCCTTAGTTGGTGCTTTATAAGAGAAGATGGAGACTCAAGTAAAAAATAAACGTTGCATAAAGTAAATAGAAAGGCCCTTCGCGGAGGGAAGTAGGGATTTGTAGAGGTGCCAGAGCTCAAAGCAAAAAAGATAGGGATAACACATTTTGGGTGGCATGATTTTCCTATCAACGAAAATGATCGTGTAGTTCCCAATACTTTCCATGATAGATATATCATAGGCGGTTCCCAAACAGAAAATAAAGTGTATTCCTTTTTCCTCCATATACTTTCACTTTCCATGGCTAACCGTATCCACGGGTGCCTTCCATACCAACACTTTCCAAGGAATTTATTATTTGACAACATAAAGTAAATTCTTTTTTCATTTCAGGACTAGGCATCCCTAATACCTTTGTCGTACTCTCGTGCAATGACAAGTGAATAAACACTCATCTTGAGAATAACACATCTAGCATGGAAATATATCAGCCACCCCCTACCGTTTCATGAGCGGTACGAGCACACAAAAGAGAAATTTATTTTGAAAATTAGAGATGGCACACACAAATTTGCTTAGAACGACAAAAGATACCGCATATAGTTAGGTATAGTGGACTCATGTAGCAAAAACTGGTTTAAAGGATTTTGGATGCACAAGTAGTGATCATACTTAGTGCAAATGGAGCCTAGCAAAAATTTGAGAAGCATCCAACCAAGAAACGAAAAATCTCATAAGCGAGCACTAAGCATAACTAACACCGAATAATGCACCACAAGTAGGATGTAATTTCATTGCATAACTATTGACTTTCGTGCTTGCATAGGGAATCACAGACCTTAACACCAATATTCTTACTAAAGCATAATTATACATCAACATGACTGACATATCACTATCATCATATCTCAAAACTATTACAAAGAAATCAAGTTTATTTTGTCCAATGATCTTCATCAAAGTTTTTATTATATCCCTCTTGAATATCTATCACTATGGGACTAATTTCATATATTGCTTTTAATAAGCTCAAACAAATATAAGTGAAGAACATGAGCATCATATTTCTTTCTCTCAAAATAAGTTAAGTGAAGCAAGAGAGAATTTATTAAAAAAATACTAACTCTCAAATAAATCTAAGTGAAGCATGAGAGCATTTCTTCAAAAATACTAAAGCACACCGTGCTAAAAAAAGATATAAGTGAAGCACTAGAGCAATTCCATAGCTCAAAAATATTTAAGTGAAGCATAGAGAGCAATTCTAACAGGTCATAGCATAATTTTGGCTCTCTTAAATAGGTGTGTCCAGCAAGGATTCATGACTAAAAATAGAAAGAAAAACAAGAAAAGACTCATATCATACAAGACGCTCCAAGCAAAACTCATAATATATGACAAATAAAAATATAGTTTCAAGTAAAATACCGATGATTGTTAGAAGAAAGAGAGGATTCCACTCGGGGGCATCCCCAAGCTTAGTTGCTTGATACTTCTTGAATATTATCTTGGGATGCCATGGGAATCCCCAAGCTTAGGCTCTTCTTAGTCCTTATTCCTTCATCCATCGTAATATCACCCAAAACTTGAAAACTTCAATCACACAAAACTCAACAAAACCTTCGTGAGATCCATTAGTATAAGAAAGCAAATCACTACTATAAGTATTATTCCAAACCCATTCATATTTATCTTTGCATTATATATACTGTATTCCAACTTTTCAATGGCAAAAACTCTTCAAAGTAAACCATAGAATCATCAAAACAAGCAGACAACACAAAGAAAACAGAATCTGTCAAAAACAGAACAGTATGTAGAAATCTAGATATTTCAAATACTTATGTAACTCCAAAAATTCTGAACAATTAGGACGACGTGAGAAATTTGTATATTAATCTTCTACAAAAAGAATCAATATTTTATCGTGCTTTTGTTAAAAATGAAAATTATTTTCCTTGGTGCAAAAGTTTATGTTTTTCAGCAAGATCAAATCAACTATCACCCAACATGATCCCAAAGGCCTTCCTTGGCACAAACACTAATTAAAACACAAAAAACACAATCATAACGTTAGAATAATTGTGCAAACACTCAATAATAGAAAGAAAAATACAAAAATAAATTTTATTCATTGGGTTGCCTCCCAACAAGCACTATCGTTTTACGCCCCTAGCTAGGCATAATGTGAAGGATGTAAGTATTGTCTTTAGTCTTTGCGACTTTAGTAAGGGCTTTTTCAAATCCGGGAGGCTCTTTGCGCTTCCCTATATTTTCCAGAAAATAAACCATCTTGAGATCTAAGATATCCAACCGTTTATTGCAAAGGGTAATCAAAGTATTCAAGCGATTGATACTACCATTAAGATGTTTGAGAAGTTCATTATATTTTTGCAATTCAACCATATTTTTGTGAAAATCACCAAGTTTTTCCAAAATTTGAACTCCTTCTGGGTGAAAGAAATCCCCTTCTTTTGAGGTGGAACCCCCAGAATTCCTTCTAAGATTTCATAGGCAGCATTAGCATCAAGCTCGATAAAATTCCCTTTAGCGGCAAAATCTAAGAGTTGTCTATGATGCAAAGCCAATCCTATGTAAAAATTACGAAGAAAATTTTTTATGTCCTCCTTTAGGTTGAAAACCCGATAGGATTCCATTAACCTAGACCAAGCATCTTTCAAAATTTCTCCTTGTCATTGCTTGAAGTATAAAATTCAAATCTAGTGACAAAGGAGGAGTAGTCATGCTAGCCAATATGAATAGAAAGCAAGCACACGGATAGATCCGGCAAGAAAACGGTGAACGAAAAAGAGGGCGACTAAAACGACAATTTTTTGTGAAGTGGGGGAGAGGAAAATGAGAGGCAAATGGCAAATAATGTAAATTGCAAGGAGATGAGATTTGTGATTAGGAACCTGGTAGATGTTGATGATGTCTCCCCGGCAATGGCACCAGAAATTGGCAAGCTGACAGGAGACGTGAATCCTTCCCGGCAACAGCGGCAGAAATTCCTTTTGATGCAGCTTGAACTACGTCAGTATTTCCCCAAAGAGGAAGGGATGATGCAGCACACCTACGGTAGGTATTTCCCTAAGTGATGAGACCAAGGTTATCGAACCAGTAGGAGAACCATGCAACACCATGTAAACAGCTCCTGCACACAAAGAACAAATACTTGCAACCCGAAGTAAGAGAGGGTTGTCAATCCCTCACGGGTAAAAATATAGGTAAAATTGTAGTAGATTGGATAAATAGATCTTGCAGGAACACGAGATTAAATAAATAAATAAAAATTGCAGCAAGGTATTTTTGTATTTTTGGATTAATAGATCTAAAAAAAGTAAATAAAAATATATCGTGAAGGCAAATATAATAAAGAAGACACCCAGGGGCCGTAGATTTGACTAGTGGCTTTTCTCGAGAAAAATAGCATACGGTGGGTAAACAAAATACTATTGGGCAATTGATAGAACTTCAAATAATCATGACGATATCTAGGCAATGATCATTATATAGGCATCACGTCCAAGATTAGTAGACCGACTCCTGCGTGCAGCTACTACTATTACTCCACACATCGACCGCTATCCAGCATGCATCTAGTGTATTAAGTTCATGGAGAAACGGAGTAATGCAATAAGAACGATGACATGATGTAGACAAGATCTATTTATGTAGAAATAGACCCCATCTTGTTATCCTTAATGGCAACGATACATACATGTCATTTCCCCTTTTGTCACTAGGATCAAGCACCGTAAGATCGAACCCATCACAAAGCACCTCATCCCATGGAAAGAAAAATCGATCTGGTCGGCCTAACTAAACCAAAGATTCGAAGAAGAAATACGAGGCTATAAGTAATCAGGCATATAAGAGATCAAAGAACTCAAATAACTTTCATGGATAAAAACATAGATCTGATCATAAACTCAAAGTTCATCAGATCCCAACAAACACACCGCAAAAAGAGTTACATCAAATAGATCTCCAAGAGACCATTGTATTGAGAATCAAAATAGAGAGAGAGAGAGAGAGGAAGCCATCTAGCTGTAAAACAGCATGGAACAATAAAAAAATATAGATACGTTGAGACGTATCAGACGTCCGGTATCTGTGTAGCATAAGTGACGCCCAATGGCCATTTTTGCACTATGACTATAAATATCCACTTCCCACCCCATGGGGGAGCGGTCCAACAGAGTGCAAAGATTCCAAGAACACATTTCTCTCTCACTCTCTCTTGCTTTCACCAAATCCTAGATCCCAAGGGCATTTGTGAGGATTCTTGAGTGTTGTTCCAATCCAAAGATAGATCATCTCTCTCTTCTCCTCTCAACCAAAGGAATTCGTGATTTGAGCAAGTTTTGAGTGGTTCCCTTGATCTTTTTACTCTTGGAAGTTGGAGACTCCTAGGCGGTAGGAGTCATTCAGAGAGGAATTGACCATTGTGGTTATCCCTGGAAAGTTTTTGAGGGTTTGGATACCACCTAAAGGTCTACCACTAGTGGTTGCGAATCGCCTTCATGGTGATATCTCAAAGAGAGAATAGGGTGAGCCTTCGTGGTAACACCCACCTCTCTAAACGGTGACATAGCTTCCCTCCAAGGAAGTGAACATCAACATACATCCTTGTCTCTCGGAGTTGCGGTTATTTCTAACCCTAACTCCCTACTTGTGGTTACTTTTCTCTTAGTCTTTACTTATACCATATTGTGCTTGCTTGCTCACATACTTGTGTTACTTGCTTACCTTGCTTAGCTCTTAGCATCTTACTTGCAATTGGTACGCTCATTTTCATATTCTGCATTATTGCCTAAAATTTCTAAGTAACAATTAAAATTTGTAATTGTACCTATTCACCCCCTCTAGGTCCATCTCGATCCTTTCAGTAGGCTCGCTGGTCAGTGAGGAGTTGGATGAGATTCATCATGTAATCGAGTTAGTTTTGTTAGGGCTTGATCCCTAGTATCCACTATGTTCTGAGATTGATGTTGTTATGACTTTGCTATGCTTAATGCTTGTCACTAGGGCCCGAGTGCTATGATTTCATATCTGAACCATTTATGTTTTCACCATTATATGTATGTTCTAGATCCGATCTTGCAAGTCATATTCACCTATTACATGTTATGATCCGTAAACCCTAGTGTGACAGTAATTGGGATACATTGTGGTGATGACCGTAGTTTGAGGAGCTCATGTATTCACCTTGTGTTAATGCTTTGTTTCGGTTCTATATTAAAAGGAGGCCATAATATCCCTTAGTTTCCTTATGGACCCCGCTGCCACGGGAGGGTAGGACAAAAGATGTCATGCAAGTTCTTTCCATAAGCACGTATGACTATTTACGGAATACATGCCTACATTATATTTATGAACCAGAGCTAGTTTTGTATCGCCCTAGGTTATGATTGTTATATGATTAATATCATCCAATGAATCCACCGATCCAATGCCTACAAGTTTTCCACATATTCTTCTTGCTAAGTTACTATCGCTATTACTACTGTTACAAGTGCTACAAAACGGTTACTGTTACCGCTACCACTTATATCAAAATTATCATACTACAGTGCTACTGATCACTTTGTTGCAGATATTTAATCTCCAGGCATGGTTGAATTGACAACTCAACTGCTAATACTTACAAATATTCTTTGGCTCCCCTTGTGTTGAATCTATAAATTTGGGTTGAATACTCTACCCTCGAAAACTGTTGCGATCCCCTATACTTGTGGGTTATCATGCAACAAGGTTCATCTCGTCGCTCAAGCCTACACTCAAGTCGAAGGTATTCACTATGGTGAGACATATGCCCCTGTTGCTAGACTTGAGTCCATTCGCATACTACTTGCTTATGCCAATCACCATGACATCAATTTATACCAAATGGACATTAAAAGTGCTTTTCTAAAAGGTGAAATTGAAGAGGAGGTTTATGTTAAACAACCTCCTGATACGTCTCCAACGTATCTATAATTTTTGATTGTTCCATGTTGTTATATTATCAATCTTGTATGTTTTATAATCATTTTATAGTCATTTTATATCATTTTTTGATACTAACCTATTGGCATAGTGCCAAGTGCTGTTTTTCCATGTTTTTTTTACATCGTAGATAATCAATACCAAACGGAGTCCAAATGCAGTGAAATTTTGTGGATTTTTTTGGACCATAAGACACCCAATGGGCCGGAGAAGCGCCTGGGGGTGCTCCGAGGGGAGCACAACCCACCAGGATGCGCCTGGGGGCCTAGGCGCGCCCTGGTCGGTTGTGCCCACCTCGGGTGCCCAAGGACCACCTCTTTGCTCTATAAATACCCCAATATTCCAGGAACCCTAGGGGAGTCGATGAAAATCAATTTCAGCCACCGCAGTGTCTGGAACCACCAGATCCAATCTAGACACCATCACAGAGGGGTTCACCACTTCCATTGGTGCCTCTCTGATGATGCGTGAGTAGTTCTTTGTAGAACTTCGGGTCCGTAGTTAGTAGCTAGATGGCTTCCTCTCTCTCGTTTGATTCTCAATACAATGATCTCTTGGAGATCCATATGATGTAACTCTTTTGTCGTGTGTTTGTTGGGATCCGATGAACTTTGAGTTTATGATCAAATCTATCTCTTTTTTCCATGAAGGTTATTTGAGTTTCTTTGATCTCTTATATGCATGATTGCTTATAGCCTCGTATTTCTTCTCCGATATTTGGGTTTTGTTTGGCCAACTTGATCTGTTTTATCTTGCAATGGGAAGAGGTGCTTTGTAGTGGGTGCGATCTTACGGTGCTTGATCCCAGTGACAGAAGGGGAACCGACACGTATGTATCGTTGCTACTAAGGATAAAACGATGGGGTCTATTTCTACATAAATATATCTTGTCTACATCATGTCATCATTTTTATTGCATTACTCCATTTCTCCATGAACTTAATACACTAGATGCATGTTGGATAGCGGTCGATGTGTGGAGTAATAGTAGTAGATGCAGGGAGGAGTCGTGATAGAGGCGAAGGTGTCCCGATGTTTCGATGAGATAGATATCATTTTCTGTGGGAGTCGACTTTGACGATCCGACTACGAACGTGCTAAGACGTTGCGCCTTAGCAATCGCTAAACCAACTTCCGAGGGTTATTAACCACGCCGGAGCACGTTCAACCGGACCACGAGGGTCTATTTCCTGCGAGCAAACGAAGAACAAGAAAGAAACTGAGATTGCAATCTAGATATTGCGAATAAAAGATGAAAGCTTTATTGATCAATGTGGGGTTCTGTGACGCCTTGGTCTGGTCGTTAAACACAAACAAAGTACGCGAAGTTGCAGCTATGGAGAACTTTTAATCTAAACAAAACCCAAAGTCTAAACGACGCCCTAAGGGCTGTATATATGGAGGAAGAGGGGGGGGGGGAATTTCGTGGCCCTTGGAGGAGGGGTCCGAAACCAACCCTAACTCTTGTTTCCCCACACATACGGACTCTAAAAACAGCCTATACTTAAGTATTTCGAAAATACATGGGCCTGGCCCAATAATAAGGTGACGCAGCACCTAGAATTGCCTCTGGACGAAATTTATGAAGTGGCATCTTGTATATTTTGTCCAAGGCTTCATGCACTCTTATGGTGGCTTCAAAGTCCTGAAATCATCACTTGTAACTCCGTTCTTGATCCCCTTGTGCATGCCATCATCTCCATGCTTGAACTTGCACCAAGGTTCATCTTTCTTGTCCAAACTAGGCCCTTCATTTGTAAGCAAAACAAATGTATCCAATTTAGGCAGCAACATATTCTCATGAACATTAGAATCGTTACCAAGAAACGAAAGTACCTGATAATTCAATTGGCATGCGCGAGCTCTAGTAATTGGTCCAGTATGTATAGCAGCAGGGGCTGTGGGTGTAACAATGGTATTGATGTCCTCATCATTCTCCCCTTCTTGAAATGAAGTCGTCCTCGACGAAAGCTCATCCTCCTCACCCAAATAAGGCTTCAAATCTGCAATGTTAAAAGTGGGACTAACCCCAAAATCTGCAGGCACCTCAAGTTTATATGCATTATCATTTATTTTCTCTAACACCTTAAAAGGACCAGAAGCCCGTGGCATTAGCTTCGATTTGCGCAAATTAGGAAATCTATCCTTACGCAAATGTAACCAAAAAAGATCTCCAGGTGCAAACACAACATGTTTTCTACCCTTATCTCCAGCAAGTTTATATTTAGCATTCATACGCTCAATGTTTTCCTTAGTTAACTCATGCATTTTTAAAATCAATTCAGCACGTTCTTTAGCATCAAAATTAACCTTCTCCGAAGATGAAAGAGGCAATAAATCAATAGGTGCACAAGGTAGGAAACCATACACAATTTCAAAAGGGCACATCTTAGTAGTAGAATGCAATGAACGATTATAAGCAAATTCAATATGAGGCAAACATTCTTCCCACATTTTCTTATTATTCTTCAAAACAGCCCTAAGCATACTAGACAATGTTCTATTGACTACTTCAGTTTGTCCATCAGTTTGGGGATGACAAGTAGTACTAAAAAGCAGTTTAGTCCCCAACTTAGCCCATAAACATCTCCAAAAGTGGCTAAGAAATTTGGTATCACGATCTGAAACAATAGTATTTGGCACACCATGCAAGTGAATAATTTCAGGAAAGAACAAATCAGCAACATTAACAGCATCATCGCTTTTATGACATGGTATAAAGTGTGCCATTTTCGAGAACCTATCCACGACAACAAATATGCTATCCCTCCCCTTCTTTGTTCGAGGTAAACCTAAAACAAAGTCTATAGATATATCCTCCCAAGGAACACTAGGTACAGGCAAAGGAATATATAAACCATGAGGATTGAGTCATGACTTAGCTTTTTGACATGTAGTGCAGCGAGCAACAAAACGCTCAACATCCCGTCTCATCTTTGGCCAAAAGAAATGTGTAGCAAGTATATCCTCCGTCTTCTTGACGCCAAAGTGTCCCATTAATCCTCCTCCATGCGCCTCCTGCAACAACAAAAGACGAACAGAGCTAGCTGGAATGCATAGCTTGTTAGCACAAAACACAAATCCATCGTTAAGAACGAACTTGTTCCAAGTTCTCCCTTCCTTACAATTCTACAATACACCTTTAAATTCAGCATCATGCACATATTAATCTTTGATGGTCTCCAAACCAAATATTTGAAAGTCAAGTTGTGAAAGCACAGTATAACGACGAGACAATGCATCAGCAACAACATTTTATTTACCCTTCTTGTGTTTAATTACATAAGGGAAAGTCTCAATGAATTCAACCCATTTAGCATGTCTAAGGTTCAGTTTTTCTTGACTTTTAATGTGTTTCAAACATTCATGATCAGAATGTATAACAAATTCCTTGGGCCATAAATAATGTTGCCATGTTTCTAAGGTCCGAACAAGAGCATATAATTCTTTATCATAAGTAGAATAGTTCAGGCTAGGCCCACTCAATTTTTCAGAAAAGTATGCAACAGGTTTGCCATCTTGTAATAACACCATCCTAATCCAATTCCACTAGCATCACATTCAAGCTCAAAGGTCTTATTAAAATCAGGAAGTTGGAGTAAAGGAGCATGTGTCAACTTATCTTTCAATACCATGAAGGCTTCTTCCTGTGCGGTACCCCAAACAAAGGGCACATCCTTCTTTGTAAGCTCATTGAGAGGGGCAGCAATGGTGCTGAAATCTCTCACAAAATGCCTATAGAAACCAGTGAGGCCAAGGAAACTCCTCACTTGTGTGACCATTTTGGGCTGCGGCCAACTCTCAATAGCTTCAATCTTAGCTTTATCAACTTCAATTCCCTATGGAGTAACAACATAGCCAATAAAAGATACTCGGTCGATGCAAAAGGTGCACTTTCCAAGGTTACCAAACAAACGTGCATCACGTAGAGCAATAAAAACAACATGTAAATGTTCCAAATGTTCCTCCAAAGATTTGCTATAAATCAATATGTCATCAAAGTAAACTACCACAAATCGTCCAATGAAAGCACGTAAAACTTCGTTCATTAATCTCATGAAAGTACTAGGTGCGTTAGTTAACCCAAAAGGCATGACTAACCACTCATATAATCCAAACTTAGTTTTAAATGTTGTTTTCCGTTCATCTCGCAATTTCATACGAATTTGATGGTATCCACTACGCAAATCAACTTTGGAGAATATTGTAGAGCCACTCAATTCATCAAGCATATCATCTAACCTAGGAATAGGATGATGATAACGAATAGTAATATTATTAATGCCGCTACAATCAACACACATACGCGATGTACCATCCTTTTTAGGCACTAGTATAGTAGGAACAGCACAAGGACTAAGAGATTCACATATATAACCTTTGTCGAGCAGCTCTTGTACTTGACGCATAATCTCCTTCGTCTCCTCTGGATTGGTACGATATGGTGCACGGTGGGGTAATGATGCACCAGGAATTAAGTCAATCTGATGCTCAATCCCTCGAATAGGTGGTAATCCCGGTGGCACGTCTTGTGGAAAGACGTCAGCAAACTCCTACAAAATGTTAGTGACAGCAGGAGGCAAAGAGGAAGGCACATCCTCGAATGAAAATAATGCCTCTTTGCACACAAAAGCATAGCAAACAGATTTGCTGAAATCTAGATCATCAATATCATATTTGGTGGCAAGTAAACATGCACTTTTCAATTTAATTTCAGAAGCAACATTAGATGGTTTATTATTAGGCTTCATGTGTTGCTCAAATTCTTTTTGCCACAACTTGATTTTCACTCTTATTTTGCTCCTGTTTTGCTTTATTAGCTCTATTAATATCATCTTTCAAAATGGAATCAGGAGTCATAGGAAGCAAAGTAATATTTTTGTCCTTATGAACAAGAGTATACTGATTGTTTCTACCATGGTGTACAGAATTTTTATCAAATTGCCATGGTCTACCAAGTAATAAGGAACATGCTTGCATAGGTACCACATCACAATCAACATAATCAACATATGTAGAGATACTAAAATGCACATGAACAGTACGTGTTACCTTAACCTTGCCGCTGTTGTTGAACCATTGGATGTAGTAAGGATGTGGATGTGGTCTTGTGGTGAGAGATAGCTTCTCCACCATCTCAATGCTAGCCAAGTTGTTGCAGCTCCCTCCATCTACGATGACGTGAACAGAACGTTCCTTCACAACTCCCTTTGTATGGAACAAATTGTGCCTCTGATTTTGCTCAGCTTGTGTAACCCGCACACTCAACACACGTTGAGCAACTAAATATTCATACATGTCAGCATCTTCAGTAGCCATATATTGTGTCTCATGATCAGAATCATCTCCACCGTGTTCTTCATGTGTAATAAGAGCCAAAGTCTCCTCATCATAGTCACTAGTGGACTCAGACCCACCATCCTCAGTAGCAATCATCACACACTGAGATTTGCATTCTCTCGCAAAATTTCCTCTTCCCTTACAACGACGACAAATAATATCACTTGTGTGCCCTGTTGATGCCATGGAGGAAGAAGAGCTCTGCGTAGGCCCGGCAGGTGTACTCTTGGCAGATAGTGGTGGTTGTACCTGCTTTCTTGTATTACGGATGGAGGTGACACCTAATGGAGGTGCTGGTGTACTAGAAGTAGAGGATGCACGTGGTGTCCATGATGAAGATCAACCTGAAGAAAAGTTAGTTCGCGCCAATGCCTGTCGATCCTGCACTTCATGTTTAGCTTTACAAGCAAGATGGAATAAACGAGTGATATTAGTATACTCCTTATACTCTAGAATGGTCTGAATCTCTCTATTTAATCCACCCATAAATTGTGCAAGCATAGCTTCATTCTCCTCAACAATACCACATCTAATCATGCTAGTTTGTAATTCCTGATAGTATTCTTCTACATAATTTTTTCCTTGTCTTAAACGCTGCAATTTTTGAAGTAATTCACGTTGATAATATGGTGGAACCCAACGAGTACGCATAGCAGTTTTCAAAGCAGCCCATGTAGTTGGAATAGGATATAATCTACAATGTTCAGATCACCAAACACATGCAAAGCTAATGAAAGCACAAACAGCAGCAGGAACACGTCTCTCCTCAGGATATTGTAAACATGTAAAACGTTGTTCAGTTTCTAACTCCCAAGTAAGATATATATCAGGAACATATCTACCCTGAAATGGTGGAATATTCAATTTCAGTTTAGGAAGATGGTCATGATCTCGTACCTCATATGGTGGTGCGGCCCTACCGTTGCGATGATATACCTGAGGACGACCTAGTGGTGGTGGTGTTGGTGGTTGCACGTAGTTCTGATTTTGATCAACCTCATCCTCGTAATGGTCCTCCACCTCTGTAGTAGCAGCAGGAGCGACAGAAGCATGAACAGCGGCCCTAGAATTTTGCCCAGGGTTAATGGGAACGCGTTGTGCTCGTCCCACTTGATTTGGAAAGCGACGTTGTTGTTGTTGTTGTTGTTGTAGAGGTGCGTTAGGGGCAGCCGGTGGTGGTGGTGGAAGACGCGTGAGCAATTCATTAAACTTGTTATCGAGCTTTGTTTCGAACGTATTTTCCATGCCATCTATCTTCTCCATGGCCTCTTCAAATCTGTTTAGCACATCTTGCACCTGTCCACTCATCATTTGCTGAAATTTATCATGCAACTCCTTATTCGTCATGTTCTCCCAGTCAGTATCGTCGGCTTGTGATCCTGCCATGGTTAGCAGCAATAGAAACACAAAAGAATATGATCCTACAGACTACTAATAAGAGGTGGTGGTGGGTGTCACAAATCTGTCAAGCAAATCTCAAATTCTTACCAGTTCTTACCCAGCAGCAGGCGGTGATCGGCAACCGTCATAGTAAAAACTCTCAAAGCTTGGATAGAGCGATTACCAGGGAAAATCAAACGCACGACGTTGTATGTGGAGCTGGGAGGCTTATAATATGGTAGCAAAAAGGTTCAGCAATAATCAATTCAGAGATGCAAAGTTGAATAAACGCTCAACGACAGTACTGTGCTGGTCCTAAGCTAGACCGTGCTACAGACGCGAGCCTAGAACACTAACAAAATCACGACGCTGCACGTAAACAAAGGAAAAGCACACTCTGGAACTTTTTTTCGCTCTATTTTTTTTCTTTCTTTTTTTGCACTCCTCTTTTTTTGGCGCTCCTCTTTTTTTTTGCGAAAAATCACTATAATGGCGAGTGTCTCAAAACTCTTCCCTCGTCAAACTGACAGGATGGGCATGAATTTTTTTTTGACTTTTTTCGGAAATCAGGGTAGCGACGACGAAAAAGTGCGACAAAAAATCACTATGATGGCACGTGGCTCAAAAGACTCAGAAAAGCCTAAAAATAGGATAGGGAAAAATTGCCTGTGAAAATTTTGGCCTAAAAACCGCCCGGGGGTCTCCACTCTTTTTTTCGAAACCTACTCAGGCAAGGAAGCACGAATCAGAAATTAGACGGACCTCGAAAACAAACCTAATATGAAAGGAACTCAGATTGGTGGTGGATATATGGTGGTAGGATATGGCAGCGGTGGTGGTATATGGATTCAGATTGGTGGTGGTATATGGATACGGATTGGTGGTGGTATATGGATACGGATAGGTGATGATATATGGATACGGATTGGTGATGGTATATGGAGACGGATCGATGGCGGATAAGCGGTGGTGGTAGATGGCAGGGGCGATGATGATGGTGCGGCGGCGGCATGACAACTTATGATCAGAACTCGAAACTCTAAAAGACTAGACTCTAAGACCAGCAACTAGACACGACGATGCAACCGCAAATTCAACAAACCAAAATAGTGAAAAGACTATGTAAAGACTCAGATTGGTTCAGATATGATGAACTAACCCTAATTTTTTGTTTGGCTTTTTTTCATGGACTGTAGGTATGAAGAATAGACTCGATCTAAACTACGAAAAACTGTAAAATCTCACCGAGCAACCTGGAAATCTGATACCACTTGATAGAGGCGCAGGTGTCACGATGTTTCGATGAGATAGATATTATTTTCTGTGGGAGTCGACTTTGACGATCCGACTACGAACGTGCGAAGACGTTGCGCCTTAGCAATCGCTAAACCAACTTCCGAGGGTTATTGACCACACCGGAGCACGATCAACCTGACCACGAGGGTCTATTTCCTGCGAGCAAATGAAGAACAAGCAAGAAACCGAGATTACAATCTGGATATTGCGAATAAAAGATGAAAGCTTTATTGATCAAGGTGGGGTTCTGTGACGCCTTGGTCTGGTCGTTGAACACAAATGAAGTACGTGAAGTTGCAGCTATGGCGAACTTTTAACCTAAACAAAACCCAAAGTCTAAACGACGCCTTAAGGGTTGTATATATGGAGGAAGAGGGGGGAATTTCGTGGCCCTTGGAGGAGGGGTCCGAAACCAACCCTAACTCTTGTTTCCCCACACATACGAACTCTAAAAACGTAAGTATTTCGAAAATACATGGGCCTGGCCCAATAATAAGGTGACGCAGCACCTAGAATAGCCTCTTGACGAAATTTATGAAGTGGTATCTTGTATATTCCGTCCAAGGCTTCATGCACTCCTTATGGTGGCTTCAAAGTCTGGAAATCATCACTTGTAACTCCGTTCTTGATCCCCTTGTGCATGCCATCATCTCCATGCTTGAACTTGCTCCAAGGTTCATCTTTCTTGTCCAAACTAGGCCCTTCATTTGTAAGAAAAACAAATGTATCCAATTTAGGCAGCATCATATTCTCATGAACATTAGAATCGTTACCAAGAAACGAAAGTACCTGATAATTCAATTGGTGTGCACGAGTTCTAGTAATTGGTCCAGTATGTATAGCAGCAGGGGCTGTGGGTCTAACAATGGTATTGATGTCCTCATCAAGTCGGTCTACTTATCTTGGACATGATGCCTATATAATGATCATTGCATGGATATCATCATGATTATTTGAAGTTCTATCAATTGCACAACAGTATTTCATTTACCCACCGTTTGCTATTTTTCTCGAGAGAAGCCACTAGTGAAACCTACGGCCCCGGGTCTCTTTCTCATATTATTTGCCTTTGCGATATATTTTATTTGCCTTTTATTTTCAGATCTATTAAGGGGCGTGCTGCGCATCCGCCGGCTGATCTTTTAAAAAGATCAGTTGGGTCGCGAGCCATCCGATTTGCCGCATCGAGCTGACCCAAGTGCGCTTTCACTACTGCAACATAGGCCTTGTTGCAGAATTATTTCTGAAACATAGGTCTTGTTCCAGAATTTTTTTACAGCAGATATAACTCTTGATAATGCTTCTTCCAATGACGTGGCTGCTCGTCAACTGATGTCGAAGTTTAAGGCCAGAGGAAGTGCGTTTTTCCGTGGCAAATTTTTTCATGTCAGATGCTCTGCTCATATACTCAACCTTTTAGTATCAGATGGCCTAAAGGTTATAGAACCACTCATTGAGAGAATCTGGCAAACTGTTAAGTATTTGAAGAAGTCGCCATCTCGGCTCTACAAATTTACTGAGATTGTCAAGTCACTTAACATGTCAACCAAGATGGGGTTGTGTCTTGATGTTCCAACTAGATGGGGATCCACATACAAGATGCTTGAGCGTGCCTTTTCTTTCAAAAATGCATTTTTACATTATGCAGATTTGGATGCCAATTATAAGTGGGAGCCATCTAGTGAAGAGTGGAGGATGTATGCTAAAATAAGGGATATTTTAGCAGTGTTGAGCATGGTGACCACTGTGTTTTCTGGATCAACCTATCCTACAGCTAATGAGTTCTTTCTTCTCATTGTGAATGTTAAGAGCGTCCTCGATGATGCATCTGTCTCTACAGATAAATTCTTGCATGATATGGGAAATGCTATGCTTCAGAAATTTGAGAAGTATTGGAAAGAGTGTAGTACTTTGCTGTCAATAGCGTCAATTCTGGATCCAAGGTACAAGATGGATCTAATTAATTTTTGTTTTCCCAAGATATATGTTGCTAGTGACATTGAACACAACATTGACTCAGTAAGTTCAACACTAAAGGAGTTGTATGAACTTTATGAGAGTGACCACACAGCCAACTTGGTTGCAGCAGAAAAGAAAGTGGATAATTAGGTCGTCGCTTTAGAAAATGGGACATCAAGCAATAGTCTCATGGCAATTTCAACTCAGTTTCGTACCTTCATGAAGACTACTGCTAAAAAGGTTTCCAAGTCAGATCTAGTTGCATACTTAGATGAGGCTGCACTTACTGATCATTCAGAAGACTTTGATGTGCTACTTTGGTGGAAGCAAAATTCATCAAGGTATCCAATACTATCCAAGGTTGCGAAGGATATTCTTACTGTGCCAGTTAGTACTGTTTCTTCGGAATCATCATTTAGTACTGGAGGCAGAGTGCTTGATAAGTATAGAAGCTCTTTACTCCCAAATACTGTTGAGGCTTTGGTGTGTTCAGCTAGTTGGATTAGAGGCTCCCAAAAGAAAAAGAAAGCTAACAAGGTGAGTTCTTGAATACTCTGTTTATGCCATATATTTCAAATCATCTAACATGTATATACGTACATCTTATGATTTTGTTGTGCACAAATATTCTCAGGATAAAGAAGACGAGGATGACTTACTTGAAGTTCCTTTTCTGGATAAAGAACCTTCGACCGTTTCTACAGACTAGTAGGAAACAAATAGACTATGGTGAACATTCATTTGAATTGTTGCATTGTTTGTATTATCTTGCAAACTAATAAATTCTAATATGCAGGCCAGTTGCGCTTCTTGGTACGGTGATGGAGAGAATTAGTTCAAGTCCTATGACAGCTCCAAGACCATCTCTGGCCTACCCTCTGCAGAAAATTTTTATGATCTTTGGCGAATAATTTGTTTTCCCAATTATATAAGACGTGAATTGTCATCTTATGTTGATGCTAGACTTTTTGTTATGAGAGAATAAGTCAAACTACTTTGATTAAACTACATTATCATCGTCTTGATTGGAATAATATATTTTTAGTGGTTTCTTATGTCGTGTTGTGCCTTATCTAGTTGGAATAATCCCCAGAGATTTTATAGTTTTTACTATTCCGTTTAGCTCGAAACTAACTCGAGATCGACTCGAGATCATTACAAGCTGAGCACGAGTCATGTTTTACAGCTCGACCTTGAGCTTTACTCAGTTTGAGCTCACTCGAATTTTAATATGAGTTGAGCTGAGCCAACTACAACTCGCTCGAACTCGACTCGTTTGCAACCCTAATCATGATTGGGGTGATGATTCTTAAGATCTTTAAAAATTATTTCAACCTCATGATGAATATGCTTGCCATAATATTAAAAGTTGGTTTGGAAGAGTGTCAACTTAACTCAAAATAATCCCACTTATTTGGAGAGTGTTCAATCTTATGAAATTTTTGATAAAAGTGGGCTTGGAGAGGTCATGACTTTAGTTAATTAGAATCCCACTATTTTGGAAGAGTGTCAACTTTGCATGAATGTGGATCATGAAGAGAATATTTTATGTGATAGTTATATTGTTGAATTTGATTATGATCCTACATATCATTACTATGAGAGAGGAAAACATGGTTGTAGAAATTTTCATGTTACTAAATTACCTCTCGTTATGTTGAGATCATTAATGTTTTATTCCTCTACTTTGCTTATGTTAGATGTTTCTTGTCTTGATAATTTGTTTGCTTATAAAATTGCTATGCATAGGAAGTACGTTAGACTTAAATGTGTTTACAC
The DNA here is from genome assembly GCF_003073215.2 of Triticum urartu. NCBI lineage: Eukaryota > Viridiplantae > Streptophyta > Magnoliopsida > Poales > Poaceae > Triticum > Triticum urartu. The sequence continues at coordinate 278,932,108 of NC_053022.1, forward strand.
ATGTATCATAATGCTCTTTTTGTACTCCAATTCTTGTCTTTTACGTGAGCATCATTGAAATCTTATGCCTAGCTATGGGCATAAAACAATAGCGCTTGTTGGGAGGCAACCGAATGAATAAAATTTATTTTTGCTTTTTGCTTTGTGTTCTTGAGTGTTAGCACAATTATGCTACTGTTATGATTGTGTTTTTTGTGTTTTAATTAGTGTTTGTGCCAAGTACAACCTTTAGGATCTTCTTGGGTGCTAGTTGCTTGATCTTGCTGAAAAAACAGAAACTTTTGCGCTTGCGAATATAATTTTCGTTTTTAACTAGAGTGATAAAATACCAATTACTTTTGAAATAGATTAATATACGAATTTCCCAGGTCTTCCTAATTTTTTAGAGTTTTTGGATATAACGCCCAGGACACACCCGCCGGTGGTCATTACTCCTGGCGGGATCTAGACTGGTCCCACAGATCAATACTAGTCTTTTCTGCGCACTTTGTCCTCACTCATGCGCACCCGGGAGCAACTTCCCGATCGGTCACCCATCCTAAAACTACTCCAAGCTGAGCACGCTTAACTTTGGAGTTCTGTCCGAATGGGCTCCCTAAAGAGAAGGAATTCCTTATTGATATGAGTAGTCTATCATCCCTAATAAGCCAGGATGTCACGTACACCCCCACTCAGTGGAACCGATGTCTCGTCGGGCCACAGGAATGTTCCCTCTTGGCACATACGTCTGTGCATCCAGTCCGGCACATGTGCCATGTCGTGTGCCACGACGGGTCACAAACGTCATGAACAACATGACCGCGCACCTATCCGCAAACATCTGTGTACCACGAGGGTCAGCCCTCATACCAACTTATAACGCCCCGGAAACACACGCCGATGGTCGTTACTCCTGGCGGGATCTAGACTGGCCCCACAGATCAATACTAGTATTTTCTGCGTACTTTTTCCTCACTCATGCCCACCTGGAAGCAACTTCCCGGTCAGTCACCCATCCTAAAACTACTCCAAGCTGAGCACGCTTAACTTTGGAGTTCTGTCCAAATGGGCTCCCTGAAGAGAAGGAACTCCTTATTGATATGAGTAGCCTATCATCCCTAATAAGCCAGGCTATCACATTGGAGTTACAGAAGAATTCGAAATATCTAGATTATTACAGACTGTTCTGTTTTTGACAGATTCTGTATTCTTTGTGTTGTGTGCTTGTTTTGATGATTCTATGGTTTTCTTCGATGAGTTTTTGCCATAGAAAAGTTGGAATACAATAGATATAATGCAAGAATAAAATATGAATTGGGTTACTACAACATTTATAGTAGTGATTTGTTTTCTTATACTAACAGATCTCACTAAGGCTTTTGTTGGGTTTTGTGTGATTGAAGTTTTCAAGTTTTGGGTTATCATACGATGGATGAAGGGCTAAGGAGTAAGAAGAGCCTAAGCTTGGGGATGCCCCGGCATCCCAAGCTATTATCCAAAAGAGAGCAAGCAACTAAGCTTGGGGATGCCCCGAGTGGCATCCTGATGACCCACAAGTGTAGGGGATCTATCGTAGCCTTTTCGATAAGTAAGAGTGTCCTACCCAACGAGGAGCAGAAGGAAATGATAAGCAGTTTTCAGCAAGGTATTCTCTGCAAGCACAGAAATTATCGGTAACAGATAGTTTTGTGATATGGTAATTTGTAACGGGTAACAAGTAATAAAAGTAAATAAGGTGCAGCAAGATGGCCCAATCCTTTTTGTAGCAAAGGATAAGCCTGGACAAACTCTTATATAAAGGGAAGCGCTCCCGAGGACACATGGGAATTATCGTCAAGCTAGTTTTCATCACGCTCATATGATTCGTGTTCGGTACTTTGATAATTTGATATGTGGGTGGCCCGGTGCTTGGGTACTGTCCTTCCTTGGACAAACATCCCACTTATGATTAACCCCTATTGCAAGCATCCGCAACTACAACAGAAGTATTAAGGTAAACCTAACTGTTGGGGATATTACTACTAGACATAAACCGGCCAGGAGAGGCCGGGTTATCCTCATGATGATTATCTTATTTGAAGCCCGTGAAGACATGAAGGATGGCGCTTCATGGAGGGCCAAGGCCCAAAGGCAAGTTAAAGCCTGTAGATGTAAACCGACATTGATGTATGCTTGTATGATAAGATAGGAGTAGAGACCGAGCCGGACACGTTTATGATCCGGCCTCGGGACTCTGTAAACCTGCGGGCGTCGACCTATGTATATAAAGGGGCGACCCGGCGGCAGTTTAGGGACAACACGCAACAACTCGAGAGCCAGGCAAAGCGGATTCTCTCCCTGGTCATCGAAACCCTAGCAATACCATCACAGCTAGAGTAGGCTTTTACCTTCATCGTAAGGGGCCGAACCAGTATAAAATTCTCGTGTCCTTTGTCCGCTTGAAACCCCTTTAAGCTAACCCGTAGCGATGGCTCCACGACTAAGTCCTTTCACAAGGACATCTGCCGTGACAAAACCACGATAGTTGGCGCCCACCGTGTGGCTATCGCACGATGGTTTCGAGTTCTTGAAGGGAAGCTTTGAAGGACTCGAGGGATACGTTGTGGGTCGGATGACTAAAAGTCATCACGGCAAGCTCTACATCGACGATGTAGGATGGGGTCCCGAGGCCGGTTCAATCGAGTACGAGTACCGGGTCCCCTTTGGTGGAATTCACGTCTTCATCGGCAAGATCGGCGAACCGGGCCCTGAGCCGGACAACTACACCAACATCATCGAGACGGCTCAGCGTGCAAGGTCTTCCCAGGTTGAACCCGCCGTAAAGCATGCCTTCGTAGGTGTCATCCATGGAGCGGAATATGAGGATAGATCGGCGTCGGGTGGCGAAACCGTTGTCTGTTCTGATGACGAGTCTTCAACCGGAGAAACCGAGTCACTGTATCAGCTTCAGGATGGCTGGATTAGTGGAGGTTCCAATGGCGACAGTATTCCGGACCCCCTTGATCTGCCAAGTCGGGTCACGGTCTTCATGGCCGGTACACAATCAGCGTAGCACTCTTCTACCGCCGCGGCAATGATCTCCGGTTCAGCAACAGCAACACCAGCAAGGGGCTCAGCGCCGCCTCCGGCCCAAGTCTTGTCCGATTTGTTCGACGCTTTAGCAATATTGCTGGTAGCAGAGGTGGACACGGCAAACCGGGATCAGCACAGAGCAGAGATTGCAAAGGTGAAGGATCAGATAACTCAAGCTAAAGGGGACCTGGCAGCAGAAAACACTAGGATGGCTATAGAGCATGCCGAGTTGGAGGCTTAGGCTTACCGGCTCATGCTGGATCAGAGTGCGTCAGATGACATCATGAGGAGAAGATACCGGTCGCACCTTCCACCGGTCTTTGAGGCAAGGAATCTCTTTAACATGCCAGGAGCAGGCACCAGCAACCAGCCCGTGGTAAACCGGGCGGAGGCACCTGGGACTGGTGCATCGGTTCAATCTCGTGCGATGGATCCGCCGCCTCCGCCTCGTTAGAAAGATATCCCGTCACGACACGTCTCAACACCTCCGGGTCATTACTCTAACCTGTTGGATAACATCGTTGCCGCCGCTTGATGGCGAACCCCCAATAGTGGTTGAGACACGATGGGCTAGGGAGCTCCTTCAAACGGCCTTGACTCAGAAGCAGGCCTATTCATGTAGCCACGAAAGGATTCATTCTACTCCCTGCCCAAGCCGGAGCTACAACAGGCATATCGATGAACCGGCCGTATCAAGCAGTGCGAGGAATCATAATCCGCCCCGTGGCAATAACCCGACGAGTGGCGGTGGCAATGCCGAGGATGTAGTGGATCGCGCTAGGGCACGTCGGGAAGCCGAGTTAGCGGCCCAACACGAAGCTCCGGTTCGACAACTCACCCCGGTTCGTCAGTTCACTCCGGTCCGTCCAACAACATCGGTGGAACCGGGGGTTACCTCCAGTTCTTTGGGAGAACCGTGTCTTGTCCCCGCATTACGCAACGTACGGCTACCCAAGCATTTCAAAGGCCCTTGCAAGGTGCCGAATTACACTGCCGATTTATCCCCTGAGTCATGGGTGGAAAGCTATGAGATGGCAATGGAGATGCTGGATGTGGACGAAGCGGCATGTGCCAAATACTTTACCATGATGTTGGAGGGAACAGCTCGCACATGGTTGAAAAATCTTCCAGCCAACTCTATTGGATCGTGGGCCGAGTTAAGGGCCTGGTTTATCCAGAACTTCAAGGATACGTGCAAGCAGCCCATGTCCATCGTGGACTTAGCTGCGTGTGTCTAGGGGGAAGGAGAATCAACAACCCACTAGGTGCGTCGGGTTTCGGAGATTATGCATTCATTAGACCGTATCAACGCTGACACAGTCGTTTTAACATTGGAAGGCAATTGCCGGTTTGCACCTTTGAAGCTGAAGTTGGGGCGGCTCAGTCGCCATTGTAATGACATGGGAACACTTATGGCAGCTCTGGTAAAGTATGCCAACTCTGGTAGTACCAAGGACCCCGAGTCTGATGATGACAAGACAGGGAAGGGAAAGAAGAGCGGCAACACAAAGGGGCAGCAGCATAATCCGGCAGGTCATGGGAACAACTATAAATGCAAGGCGGATAATAGCTTGGACTTTGTGGCCAACACCAACACCCAGGATAACGGTCAGCGGGCAAGGGTAAACCGCCCCAGAGGGGTGGAGGGTCAGGCCCCAATCTGGAGCGCCTGTTAAACCAGCCTTGCCCAAAGCACGGATCAAAGGAGAGGCCAGCTATGCATCTTTGGAAGGATTGCTTCATCATGCGGGAGTTCAAAAATTCAAATCTCTTTCAATATGACAATGGATCGCTTGGTGGTTCAGGAGGCGGCTTCCATGGGTCGGGTTATGGTGGTGGTAGTTCCGGTTTAGGATTCCAAGGCAACCAAACCGGACATGGCCATCAGAGCAGCCAGGGCAGCCAGGGAGGTTACAACCATCAGGAGAATCAACAGCAACAGCAATCGGGTTATCAGAGCAATCCAAAGCAGTTGAATAGTGGCCAGTATCATGTCTTCACCACTAGCTTATGTAAGCGCGATCAGAAGCTTCACAAAAGAGCCGTAAACTCCGTTGAACCGGCGGTACCTCGTTATATGCGCTGGTCTGAACAGCCCATCATGTGGAGTCGAGAGGATCATCCACCCCGGGTTGACAATCCGGGTCATCTGGCCTTGGTGGTGGTACCTCAGGTTGGGGGGTATAAATTTACTAAGGTGCTTATGGATGGAGGAAGCAGTATCAATATCCTTCACTATGAAACCTTTCGTCACATGGGGTTAACAGATAAGAATCTTAAACCATCAAACACCGTGTTTCATGGGGTAGTGCCTGGTAAATCGGCATACCCAGTTGGCAAGATAGCTCTAGAAGTTGCGTTTGGAGACGATCATGATTCAAGATCAGAGGTGTTGACTTTTGAAGTGTTGAAAATCAAGAGTCCATATCATGCCCTGTTCGGACGACCGGCTTATGCTAAGTTCATGGCAAGGCCCTGTTATATTTATCTGCAGCTTAAGATGCCGAGCCATAAGGGGACCATCACGGTGCATGGGAGCTGGAAGATTGCTTTGGAATGTGAAGAAGGTGATGCAGCTTATGCTGAGTCGGTTTGTGCCACAGAGGAGCTAAAATTTTATAAGGACAATGTTGATCCGGCAGATATGACTTCTCTGAAAAAGCCAACTATCGAGCATGATCCGGCGCTGAAATTTAAATCAGCTGAGGAGACTAAGCTGGTTGACTTTGTTCCTGGCGATCCATCCAAGCAATTCAGCATCAACACTAATCTAGATCCAAAATAGGAAAGCGCGCTCATCGAGTTCATCCATGAGAAGGGACATCTTTGCATGGAAGCCTTCTGACATGCCAGGTGTACCGACGGAACTTGCTGAGCACACTCTTAATATAGATCCTAAGTTTAAACCGGTCAGGCAGTTTCTTCGCCGCTTCAACGAAGAAAGGCGTAAAGCTATTGGTGAGGAGGTAGCCCGGCTTTTGGCAGCAGGGTTTATTGTGGAGGTCTTTCACCCAGAGTGGCTAGCTAATCTGGTGCTGGTACTTAAGAAAAATGACACTTGGCATATGTGTGTGGATTACACAGACTTAAACAAAGCCTGTCCAGCAAATTATTGATGCTACAGCAGGTTGTGACCATTTGTGTTTTCTGGATGCTTATTCTGGTTATCATCAGATCAAAATGGCAGTTAAGGACTAGGAGAATACAGCTTTCATAAATCCCTTTGGAGCCTTCTGCTACGTATCTATGCCTTTCGGGCTTAAGAGTGCCCAAGCAACTTATCAGCGCCGCGTCCAGAATTGTCTGCATAAACAGATTGGGCGCAATGTCCATGCATATGTGGATGATATTGTGGTGAAGTCGAGAAAGGAGGAGACATTGATAGGTGATTTGAAGGAAACTTTTGATAACCTCCGGGTTTATAAGATGATGCTTAATCCATCCAAATGTGTCTTTGGTGTACCAGCAGGCGAGCTTTTGGGTTTTCTGGTGTCTAACAGGGGCATTGAAGCTAATCCGGAGAAGATCACGGCTATCACATCTCTGGCTAACCGGCGTGTATCAACGATGTTCAACGTTTGGCGGGCTGGATTGCAGCCTTAAGCCGGTTTCTCAGTCGCCTTGGAGAGAAGGCTATCCCTTTGTATCAGATGCTAAAGAAAACGGATCACTTCGTCTGGAGTGATGCAGCTGATAAAGTGCTTGAGGATTTGAAGAGACAGTTAGCCAAGCCACCTGTCCTTGCGGCTCCGGTTGACAAAGAGCCCTTATTACTATATGAGGCTGCTAATGCCCGGGCTGTTAGTGTGGCTATTGTTGTGGAGCACAAGGAGGCTGGAAAAGAATATCTGATTCAATGACCGGTTTATTATATCAGCGAGGTGCTTATTGAGTCCAAACAGAGATACCCACATTGGCAGAAGCTGGTGTATGGGGTTTTTATGGAAAGCCGGAAGCTCAAGCATTATTTTCAGGGTCATCCTATCACAGTGGTCAGTTCAACCCCCTTGGGAGATATCATCCAAAACAGAGAAGCAACTGGCCGGATTGCTAAATGGGCTATTGAGCTTGGACCTCACGGGCTAAATTATACGCCTCGCACGGCAATCAAATCCCAGGCACTTGTGAACTTCATCAATGATTGGACAGAGTTGCAAGCACCGGAGGAAAAACCAGACAACACTTATTGGACTATTCATTTTGATGGGTCCAGGAAATTGGAGGGCTCGGGGGCTGGAGTCATATTAACTTCCCCACGAAGTGATAAGTTTTGTTATGTTCTCCGGCTAATGTTCCCTTGTACTAATGTCGGATTTTGGGTTCCGGCAGACCCTTGAGGTTCGAACACTGGGGTGCGCACGGAGATTTCGCTTCTTACCTACCTGCCCCCCCCCCCCCCCCCCCGCCTTGCTAGGATCTAAACTAAGGAAAGAACAATGCCAAGAGACACAGGGTTTATACTGGTTCGGGCCACCGTTGTGGTGTAATACCCTACTCCAGTGTGTGGTGTGGTGGATTGCCTCTTGGGCTGATGATGATGAACAATACAAGGAAGAACAGCCTCGCGAGGGTCTGTTCTTGGCTGGGGTGATGAACTACTGGGAGGAGCTCAGTCACCTTTCGCTCTCTCTCTCTCTACCTGATCTTCTCTACCTTTCCACTCTCTGGCCAGCTCTCTGCCTTCGTACATCCCTTGTCCGTGTCCTTTGCTCTGTGGGTGGCTGGTCCTATTTATAGAGGCCCTGGTCCTCTTCCCAAATATCGAGCGGGAAGGGAGCCAACAATGGCGGCCTAATTTGAAGGGGGACAGCTAGTATCAACTATCCTGACAAAAGCAGTCTTCGCCTGCGCAAAGCTCTGGTGATGACGCCGTCTTGGTCTCCACGGTGACCTCCGTCTCGTAGTCCTCCTGGTCTTGGTCTCATTGCACCTAAATGGCAACCTTTGCCTGATGCCTCGGTACTCCGCGGCTGCGCTTGCCCCCTTTGCACCAAAGAGGAAGGGAGGATGCTGCGCGGGCTGGCACCCGCCTGGCACCCCCGGTCGTCATGGCTTGCGTCACGGGCACCTCGTGAGGTACCCCGCCTTGATCTCTTCGCCTCCTCGTAAGCCAGCCTGGCGAGGCCGCGCCTGAGGAAGCTCCGCGTCGTCCGCCCCGCGAGGCTTGGCCCCTCGTGAGGTTCTTGGGTTTGTGTTGGTGAAGATGGGCCGTGCTGGGCCCCCCTTTGAGCCACGCCGCAGGCAGGCAAGTCTGGGGACCCCCGTTCCCAGAACGCCGACAGTAGCCCCCGGGCCCAAGGCGCGCTCGGACTTGGCCGTGCAGGGAGGCGGAAGGGCAAGGGTGAAGCGCCGCGGGCCCTAACAGCCTGCGGCCTTGGGTGCCGCGTGGCGGTTGATTGGACATGGGCGTCTCCACTTTCCCATGGCGCCTCTGCAACTGCACGGATTGGACAAGTCCCTGCATGCAAAGCGGGTCATAATTACCTGTGATCATGGGGGCCGTTGGTTGGCCATCACCAGTTATAAGTACGGACCGGCGCGCGCCCCTCTAGTTCATCCCTCCTTGCTTCTCCCTTTCTTCATGGCCCCGTCAAGGAGGTTCTCGGCCGCAGAGAAGGGGAAGGCTCACCAAGTTGAGCCCGCCTCTACCCCGCCCAAGCGCGGCCGAGGGCGCCCTCGTAAACATCCTGTGGCCACCACGGTGGCTCCCCGTGGCCGTGGAGGCGATCTTCAGCACAGCGACGGGCGGATTGCTGCGGCCGGGGGGCGCGCTCCGGCTGCGCGTCCCCCTAGGCCGCGCTTTCGCGCTGCTGAAGTGCTGCCGGAGTTCGTCGTGTGGTCGGCGGGGCCGACCAGCACTCAGCTTCCGCTTCCTCGCTTCCTCCTTGGCGAGCTCCCGGCCGGCGCCCCGGGCGGCCTCTGGCCTCAGGCCGACGGCTGCTCAGCCGGGCCTCATGGGTCTCACTAGAGATCTCCGCGGCCGGGAGCCTGTTCCTGGCCTGCGGTTGGCAGACGTTTTCCCGCGTGCGTGACCTGAGCCGAGGTGCACCCTACACTTCAGGTTTGACGGCGATGCCACCCTCTACGTGAGGGTGTTTGGGGAAGATGGTCGCCGCGTAGGGTGTTGCCCCGAGGGTGACGACCACGGCTGGGAACCCAGCTCCAGCGATGATGGAGAGGGCAGCGCTCGCGCGGCCGGCGGCGCTCAGGGTTCCTCAAGCTTCTCTGGTTCTTCTTCAGGCGGCGAGTCTCCTAGCGGTGGCCGCGGTCAGCCTCCGTGCCACCATATCTGCTTGGGAGGTGGCAACGTGTCCGCCCGCCATCGCGCCCTGGTGAAGCGCGAGAGGGAGTCCGCCTGAGCACCGGAGGCAGCTCGGGCCTTCCCTGCGGGCCGGTGTGAGGCGAGCTACACCAGATTTGTTTTTTCTTTTTCCTTTTCCCTGCGTAACAAAGACAATAGTGTGGAGCCCCGCGGGGGCGTGTTTGGGTTATTGTTATTAATCATCGTTTTGCTTTCGTTACCATACCTTCCGGCTACGTGCCCGAGTGTGGATAGTTCCCGGCCCCGGCCGTGGGGGGGCGACCGACCCAGGCCCTTTGTTTGTGTCGCGGTGCCTTGGGGCACGGACTGGAGGGGTGCTCCTGTAAGGGGCCCAGGTCGCGAGCTCCTTGAATGACTAGGATAGGAACACTCGCGAGGGCGCTCAGCTGCCCCCCTTGCGAGGCCTTGCGCAAGAGAAATCGAGGCAAGAGAGTGAAAAGTCGAAGAACCACAAGCCAAAGATGGCAACAACTTCAATAAAACTTCAAATGAGAAGGAACAGGCCAACTGCGGAAAGCAAATGAAAAGCCACGTCCGGCACCTAATCTAGTCTTCGACGTCTTCTCACCAGCGCGGAGCTAAGTGCTGCCACTGGGCGTGGGAGGGAGCCCCAGGGCCTGAGGCCGGCGCTCCTGAGACTCCGGGGCGTGTACAGACCCAACTCATTATTACGTGAGAGTGTCACGGGCGGCGAGCTTCACAGGCGTTGGCCTTCTTCACAGGCTCCGGGCCTTTTCCAAAACGCGATAGCTTCACAGGAATTCGCCTTCTTCACAGGCTCTGGGCCTTTTCGAAAACGCGATAGCTTCACAGGCATTCGCCTTCTTCATAGGCTCTGGGCCTTTTCCAAAATGCGATAGCTTCACAAGCATTCGCCTTCTTCACAGGCTCCGGGCCTTTTCCAAAACGCGATAGCTTCACAGGCATTCGCCTTCTTCACAGGCTCCGGGCCTTTTCCAAAATGCGATAGCTTCACAGGCATTCGCCTTCTTCACAGGCTCTGGGCCTTTTCCAAAACGCGATAGCTTCACAGGCATTCGCCTTCTTCATAGGCTCTGGGCCTTTTTAGGGGTAGAACCTCCAGAGGTGCTGGATATTCCATGCATTCTGGACTGGCACCCCCTCCTGAGTCTCCAAGCGCGCGGAGCCGGGCCTGGAAACATGAACAACTTTGAATGGTCCCTCCCGCATGGGAGAGAGCTTGTGCAGCCCCTCCCTGGAGAGAACCCGCCTGAGGACGAGGTCTCCTACCTCGAGAGTTCTGGGGCGGATGTTGCGGCAGTGATATCGCCGCAGTGCTTGTTGGTACCTCGTCGCTCGTAGCGCGGCTTCTCGGCGACGTTCCTCCCCCAGCACGAGGTCCATCCCCCACGTGGCGTCCTGCTGTGCCTCGTCAAACGCCAAGACCCGCACGGAGCGACGCCTGACCTCGTGAGGGAGGACCGCTTTGGCTCCGTAGACCAGGAAGAACGGGGTCTCTCCAGTCGGCTTGGTCGCGGTTGTGCGGATGGACCACAACAGGGACTGAAGCTCGTCGTACCAACCTCTGCCGCAGGCCTCCAACTTCTTCCTGAACGTCCTGGTCTTGAGGCCCCTCAGGACCTCCGCGTTGGCTCGCTCGGCCTGGCCGTTGCTTCGGGGGTGCGCCACCGAAGCGTAGCATATCTGCGTTCCAAGGTTAGCATAGTATGTTTTGAAGAGGTTACTGGTAAACTGCGAACCGTTGTCCGTGATGATGCGATTCGGCACCCCGAACCGGCTCACGATGCCCTTGATGAACTTGACCGCGGAACCCGCGGGAATGGTGCGGGCAGCCTCTACTTCAGCCCACTTGGTGAACTTGTCCACGGCGACGTAGAGGTAGCGGTAGCCCCCAGGCGCCCGAGGAAACGGGCCCAAGATATGCAGCCCCCAGACCGCGAATGGCCACGAAATGCATATAGTCTGCAAGCCTCCTGCTGGCTGATGGATCTGCTTGGCGTGGAACTGACAGGCCTCACAAGCTTTCACTAGTTCGACGGCGTCATTGAGCGCGGTGGGCCAATAAAACCCACTGCGGAACGCCTTGCCGACGAGGGTCCGTGATGATGAATGATGTCCACAATCTCCGCCGTGTATATCTTCCAGCAGTTCCTTCCCTGGCTCCTTGGAGATGCAACGCAGGGATACATCATTTGGCCGCTTCCAGTAGAGCTCTCCATCCTTGATACAGTATGCCGTGTCCTGGCGTGCCACTCGCTCCGCTTCCTCCTCCTTCTCCGGCAGGGTCCCTTGCGTTAGGTAACTCCGGAGCTCCGTGATCCAACATCCCTCCTGAGGTTCCATCGTCAGGAGCAGACGTGCTCCTGAGGCCGGGCCACAGGCCGGAGCCCCTGAGGCAGGTGGCTAGGGGAGCTCCTCTCGGGGCTGAGCCATGTTCAATAATGACGGCAGGGCTGATGGCTTGAAGAGCCGCTCTTCGAAAACGCCAGGCTCCTGAGGTAACCACCTGGACGCCCATTTGGCGATGTCGTCGGCCTCCTGATTGGTGCCACGGGGCACATGCTGCAACTCCAACCCCCAGAACTGCTTCTCCATCTTGCGGACCTCCGCTAGGTAGGCTTCCATGTGCTCATCCTTCGGCTCGTACACTTTGTTGGAGAAATTGACAAGGAGCTGCGAATCGCCCTTGATGGTGAGGCGTTTCACCCCCAGGGCAGCCGCGGCCTTCAAGCCCGCTATTAAACCTTCATACTCTCCTATGTTGATGGAGACCTTTTCAACCTGCTGGAAACAGAGCTGCACGGCGTAATAGAGCTTGTCCTGAGCGGGCGATATAAGCACCGCCCCAGCCCCAGCGCCATGCCTGGAGAACGCCCCATCGAAGTACAGGACCCAGCCTTCTGGCGCCTCGCTTCCCGGGGACAGGGACCGATCCTCGTCAGCCTTGAGGCCTGGCGCCTCCGTCCATTCTGCCACAAAATCTGCCAAAACTGCTCCCTTGATGACTCTGGTCGTGCTGAATTCGAGCTGAAACGCTTGCAGTTCTATGTTCCACTCAGCGACCCTTCCAGCTGAATTAGGGCTCCTGAGTACTCTCTCCAGGGGGTACGACGAGACGACCTTGATGGGGTGACCCTGAAAATAGTGCCGCAGCTTGCGCGAGGCCATCAGTAGCGCAAGGAGTTTCTGAGGCATGGGGTACCGTGCCCTTGCATCCCGCAGCACCGTGCTGACGAAGTACACTGGGTGCTCAACGAGGTGGAGTGCGTCAGTGCTGGTGGATCCCTTCGGAGACCGTGGTGCCTCTTGAGGCAATGAGGCCTCCTGAGGCTGGCCATCTGGAAGAGGGGCCTCTTCCGCCTCTGGTGCGCCCCTCTACGGTAGCTGATCCTCCTCAGCCGTGATGGTGGTTTCTGTAGGCCTTCCTTGTCCCTGTTCTGCCTTGTCCCGGGCTGCTGCCGCGGTTTTGATTCGGCGCTCCTCTCTGACTGCCACTAAGGCTGCGCTGGCGGAGTAGGGAGTGGCGGCGAGGTAGAGCACCAGGGGCTCTTGAAGGCGCGGAGCCACCATGACCGGTGGGCTGGTCAGGTATCTCTTGAGATCCTGGAATGCCTTGTCGGCCTCTTCAGTCCACTCGAAGGGCCCCTTTTTCTTCATTAGCTGGAAGAAGGGCAGTGCTCATTCCTCCAACTTGGAGATGAAGCGCTCTAGCGCGGTCACACGCCCCGTGAGCTTCTGCATTTCTCTGAGGGTCTTTGGCGGGCTCATGTCTTCCACCACCTTGACCTTCTCCAGGTTAGCCTCGATGCCTCGGTGGGACACGAGGAAACCCAAGAGCTTGCCTAAGGGGACTCCGAACACACACTTCTCTGGGTTGAGCCGTAGGTTCACTGCATTGAGGCTCGCGAAGGTTTCCTCCAAGTCTTGAATCAAGGTCCTGGCCTCCCGAGACTTTACCACAATGTCATCGACGTAAGCTTCAACATTCTTCCCGAGCTGCGGGCCCAAGGTGATGTGCATCAGCCGCTGGAAGGTTGCCCCTGCGTTACGCAGCCTGAATGGCATGCATGTGTAGCAGTACACCCCACACGGGGTTAGGAATGCTGTCTTCTCGACGTCTTCTACCGCCATCTTGATCTGGTGATACCAAGAGAAGGCATCCAAGAAGCATAGCAGGTCACATTCCGTAGTGGAATCGACGATCTGGTCGATGCGGGGGAGCGGGAAAGGATCTTGCGGGCATGCTTTGTTGAGGTTGGTGAAGTCGACAAACATGCGCTCCTTCCCTCCCTTCTTTGGCACAACGACAGGGTTGGCCAACCAATCTGGGTATCAGACCTCGCGAATGACCCCAGCGGCTTCTAATTTGCGGGTCTCTTGGACGATGAAGGCCTGCTTTTCTATGGACTTCCGCCTGGCCTTCTGCTTCACAGGGCGCACGTTGGGGCACACGTTGAGGTGATGCTCGATTACACTCCTAGGGATCCCTGCCAACTGGTCAGGCTCCCAAGCGAATATCTTCTTGTTTGCATGCAGGAACCCGACCAAGGCCTTCTCCTGCTCGGGTTTGAGGTGGGCGCCTATGGTGAAAGTGGCGTTGGTGGATCCGTCCTCATCGACGGGTATCTGCTTGGTTTCTGCCTTGTCTTGGGTGAACAACTGTTTCTTCTTGGCGGGTGCAGCCCCCTTGGGCCCGGGGGTCTCCAAGTTGGCAGGTTGTGCCGACGCCGCCGTCTTGAAGGCGAGCTTGAGCACCCGCAGCGCGTCCCCGGTGTCCCCGTGCACAGTGAGGACACCGCTACTCCCGGGCATCTTCATGAGGTTGTACGCCGGGTGCGTCGCGGCCATGAACTGGGCCAGCGCTGGGTAGCCGAGGATGGCGTTGTAGGGGAGGCCGATGGGGGCGATGTCAAAGTCGACCAGCTCAGTGCGGAAGTTGTCGTAGGTGCCGAAGGTTACGGGGAGCCAGATCTGTCCCAAGGAGCTGGACGACTTGCCCCCAACGCCTGAGAAGGGCCGGCTGGGTTGCAGCCGTTCCAGGGGTATGCAGAGGAGGTTGAAGGCCTCGACTGAGAGCATGCTGAAGCCCGCGCCGCCATCAATGAGGGTTCTGGTGACGGCCACCTGGCAGATGGTGGGGGTGCACAGCATGGGGAACGCACCCGAGCAGGCCGAGTTGGAGGGGTGGTCCTCCGAGCTGAAGGTCAGGCCGGTCTCGGGCGCCGCCCGGTCCAGGGGAGCCCCCTGCCGCGTGGAAGCGGCGCTGACCTGACGGATGAACGGCTTGACGTGGTGACTTGTAGGCGGTGCCTGCGAGCCGCCCAAGAGGGCCGCGACGACTGGGGGTGTTGGTGCAGCGCGATGGGCGAGGTAGAGGTTGCGGGGCTCCGTGGGCGCGCGGAGCGCGCGGGACGAAGAACCGGCTGGGGTGAGCGAGGGAGTTGCGGTGCGGCCGTCTTGCCGCACAGACGGATGCTGGGACGATGCTTGCTGCTCGCCCCCCACCGGGCCGGTGGCGGCGTTGACGGCAGGTGACGGGGAACGGCGAGGACGCCCGCCGACAGGGGTCGTCTGGGCGACACGGGAAGCGAGTGCGGCCCGGCGCTCGGCGCGGGCCCGACGAGCGTCAGACATGGGCGTGATGGTCGGAGGAGAATGGAGTGGTGGAAGACGAATCCCGGCACACCCCTACTTGGCGCACCAAATGTCGGATTTCGGGTTCCGGCAGACCCTTGAGGTTCGAACATTGGGGTGCGCGTGGAGATTTCGCTTCTTACCTACCTGCACCCCCCCCCCCCCGCCTTGCTAGGATCTGAACTAAGGAAAGAACAACGCAAGTGACACAGGGTTTATACTGGTTCGGGCCACCGTTGTGGTGTAATACCCTACTCCAGTGTGTGGTGTGGTGGATTGCCTCTTGGGCTGATGATGATGAACAATACAAGGAAGAACAGCCTCGCGAGGGTCTGTTCTTGGCTGGGGTGATGAACTACTGGGAGGAGCTCAGTCACCTTTTGCTCTCTCTCTCTACCTGATCTTCTCTACCTTTCCAACTCTCTGGCCAGCTCTCTGCCTTCGTACGTCCCTTGTCCATGTCCTTTGCTCTGTGGGTGGCTGGTCCTATTTATAGAGGCCCTGGTCCTCTTCCCAAATATCGAGCAGGAAGGGAGCCAACAATGGCGGGCTAATTTGAAGGGGGACAGCTAGTATCAACTATACTGACAAAAGCAGTCTTCGCCTGCGCAAAGCTCTAGTGATGACACCGTCTTGGGCTCCACGGTGACCTCCGTCTGGTAGTCCTCCTAGTCTTGGTCTCGTTGCACCGAAATGGCAACCTTTGCCTAATGCCTCGGTACTCTGCGGCTGCGCTTACCCCCTTTGCACCAAAGAGGAAGGGAGGACGCTGCGCGGGCCGGCACCCGCCTGGCACCCCCGGTCGTCATGGCTTGCGTCACGGGCACCTCGTGAGGTACCCCGCCTTGATCTCTCCGCCTCCTCGTGAGCCAGCCTGACGAGGCCGCGCCTGAGGAAGCTCCGCGTCGTCCGCCCCGCGAGGCTTGGCCCCTCGTGAGGGTCTTGGGTTTGTGTTGGTGAATATGGGCCGCGCTAGGCCCCCCTTTGAGCCATGCCGCAGGCCGCAGGCAGGCAAGTCTGGGGACCCCCGTTCCCAGAACACCGACAACTAACAATGCAGCTGAGTATGAGGCCTTGCTCCATGGTCTTCAGATGGCTAAGGAAATGAATTTAAGCCGGGTCAAGTGCTTTGGTGACTCGGAACTAGTGGCTCAACAGGTATCTGGCACTTGGGATTCCAAGGATCCACTCATGGCGGCATATAGACGAGAGGTGGACGCAGTGGCTGGTCGTTTCAAAGGTTATCAGGTTGACCATATAGACCGGCGGAAGAATGAAGCAGAAAACGTTTTAAGTCGCTTAGGCTCTCAACATAAACCGGTGCCACCCAATACCTTTCTCGATGTACTGCATAATCCGTTAGTTAAGATACCTACGGAGGAGGATTTGGATGTGCCCGACCTGTAGGCTCAATTGGTGGCGACTCTTCATGTTATTCCGGATTGGACGGTCCCGTACCTAGCATAAATGAACTGGGGTGAGTTACCAGACGACGAAACCTTGGACCGGCAGATAATCTGGCGATCCAAGTCAATGACCATCGGTAATGGGGAGCTACATCATTGTAGCGTCATAGGAGCATTTCAGCATTGTGTCTCTCCTCAAGAAGGTTGTGAGATTTTGTATGAGATCCACGATGGAGATTGTGGTCACCACGCTGGTTCAAAATCCTTGGCAGCTAAGGCCTTTCATCACGGCTTCTATTGGTTGACGGCTCATGCTGATGCTGAGTATTTGGTAAAGAGGTGTGATGGTTGTCAAAAGTTTGCACGCTGCGCTCATGTTCCTGCTGAAGAATTAAGACTGATTCCAATAACTTGGCCGTTTGCAACTTGTGGGCTCAATATGGTTGGACCTTTTAAGAGGTCCAAGGACAAGAAGACCCACCTACTAGTGGCGGTTGATAAGTTTACCAAGTGGGTCGAGGCAGAGCCAGTTAGTAAGTGTGATGCGGCCACGGCGGTTCAATTCATCAAAAAGGTGATATTCCGGTTTGGTTTTCCACACAGTATTATCACTGATAATGGTACTAATCTGTCGAAGGGTGCTATGGAAGAATTTTGTCAACGTGAGCACATCCGGCTTGACGTGTCATCAGTGGCTCACCCCCAATCTAATGGTCAAGCAGAAAGGGCCAATCAAGAAATTTTGCGAGGTATCAAACCCCGGTTTATGGTTCCTATAAAGCGGACACCGGGTTGTTGGGTGGAGGAGTTACCTTCCGTGTTATGGAGCATCAACACCACACCAAACAGATCTACGGGTTACACACCTTTCTTCATGGTTTACGGAGCAGAGGCAGTTCTCCCTAGAGACATACGTCATGACTCGCCCCGTGTGACGGCTTATGTTGAAGCTGATAATGAAAGATCACGTCAGGATTCATTGGACCTGTTAGATGAGGAGCGTGATCTTGCGGTGACATGGTCGGTGATTTATCAACAAGATCTGCAACGTTATCACAGCCGCCGGGTTAAAACCAAAACTTTTCAAGAAGGCGATCTGGTGCTCCGGCTCATCCAGGATCAGACTGATATGCACAAGTTATCCCCACCTTGGGAAGGGCCTTTTGTGGTCAGCAAAAATTTGCACAATGGATCATACTACCTTATCGATGTTCGAGAGCACAAAGACTCACGTAAATTAGAGGACGAGACCCAGCGGCCATGGAATATAGCTCATCTTCGGCCTTACTATACTTGAGCCATAGGCTCTTTTTTATGTACATAATTATGACAATGTATATATTATGATCAATATAATAAACCGGAGCCTCAGCTAAAGCAGGGTCTCTATTGTTTTTACATCATATGTTTTTTCATGGAGGCTTCTGTTTACAAAGCGGAATTCTGTCGATCCGGCTTGTAAAGCCACACATATAAAAGGAAATCACGAGGGGGCTTGGTCATATCTGAACCTTAGCTACACCTCTTGATCGGCTTAGGGCCAAAGGGAAATCGCTAGGGGGCTTGGTTGTATTCACACCATAGCTACACCTCTTGATAGGCTTAAGGCTAAAAGGAAATTATGTGGGGCCAAAGAGAGTGTTGCACCAGCACAACTCAAACATAGGCACCCACCGAGCACATCTCAAATATTGCTTGGGGGCTCTTTGCTTCTCAAAGAACAAAGAGTCTGCACCCTTGCAATAGGCTATCAAGCCAGGCTTGGAAGCCAGGTGTATTCACCTAAAACCCGGGTTATCCTACCTCTTTAAGTAAGCCACTCCGTCCAGGTAAACCTGGTATGACCCATCAAACGTTTGACAAGTCAATCTCATAGACCCTGAACTTGTCAAAGTTAAAACGATGATTGGTTAAAGATTGAGGTCCGTCTTAAAAGGCTTTGTAAAATGGTTTAACTCAGTGGCCTGGCAGCCCATGAAAAGCCTTGATTTAGGGCCTGGCAGCCCATGAAAAGCCTTGCATATTCTGGTTGTATTTTTTGCAAAGTGTTCCTTCTCTTTTGATAAATTTCATAAGTGTTTTCTGATAAACCGGAGTTTATTACAACCCGGCAAAGCTTACAATGCTAAATTGTTAGTACATGATCAGTTATCATCCGGCCTTTATTGTTCCGGTCTGGTTTTGACTACAAGTCACCAGTATTATATGGATAAAACCGGTGTTTATCATAACCCGGTACGGTTTTATCGTAAACCGACAACCGAGAAGGAGTCATCTATACTCCAGCTTGGTGTCATCGCCCTTTCATAATAGCCATGGGTCAAACAACGAGTGGTAAACCGCCAGGACCTCTTCAATCTCTTGTATGCAGGAACAAGTTAAAATACAGCCACTACGGATTATGCATATAATAAAGATCCCAAAAGCATGGCGAGTTATCAGTATCAAGCAAAATAAGTATGCCCGATGGCATAATAGACAAGTGTTTGAACTAGCCTATTACAAGGCGTTTTAATGCCCACACTGGATAATTGGTTCAGTAAAGAATGGTAGGCTGCGACAGACTAAAGCGACCTCCGGTTCAGGATTCATCACCAGGATGACTTGAAGATTGAGGGTCATCTTGAGTCAGTGCATCCTCCTCCTCTCTACCCAGTGGATGGAAATCAATCGTTGTCCAATTGATTCCAATTAAAGCTTGGAACATGGCTTCTTCACTTATAAGGGTGGAAGGATCAATGTCAGGGGCATAAGTGTGCTTACGAATTGGCGCAACAAGATCTTCTACATCATGTGTTGGCGCAGGATATCTTTTTTGATCAGCATCGTAAACCGGCTGGTAATGAGACAGATCCGTTTCATCCGCCAATTTGCTTGCTATGGGTCGCAGTTCCCTTGTTAGCCTTCGAAGATCATCATTGTTGAATTCTGAACCGTCTTCCTTCACGCCGGGATAGCCTTGGCCAATATCTGTCGGTTCAAGATCTGGAATCCATGCCTTGGCCCAGATTAGCGCAGTCAGCGCGCCTGACCTTGCAGCTGATCTTTTAAGTTCGTCCAACCGGGCAGGCAACATTGACAGCTTCTCGATGGTTTCTTTTATCAGCGTTGGAGGAGGCCTGTTATAAGCAGCAGCGCAAATAGCCCATTGGGATCCGGAATACAACTGCTCTATCAAAGTATAGGCAGCCTTCAGCTTCATCCGCATGTCAGAGCCCAGATGGGTAATGCGGGTCCCTGTGACATTGCAAGCATCAGTAAACCGGTAATTGATACAGTAAAATGACTTGAAAAACATCAGATCAGGATACTTACCAAAGACAGCAGAGGTCATAGTGTTTATTTGCCGCTTTAAACCGGTCAGTTCTTCGACCACCGGTTTAAGGGCTGCCTCTGCGCTTTCGGCCTTCTTTACTAAAACGACCTTCTCCTTGTCCCAATCTGCACGTTCCTTCTTGAAGTTTTCCTTCAGCTTCTCCATGGCTGTTAAGGCATTGGGAAGTTCCTCTTTGGCTTTAGAAGCCTCCTCTTGCTGAGATTTGATGTTCTCTTGAAGATCAGCGGTTTGGGCGTCCTTTTTGCTCAGCTCAGCCTATAAAGAATAGACATGTCATCAACGGGCTGTATATATTTGAAGTACCAAGCGATAACAAGTTATGCACTTTGCACTTGGGGGCTAATGCCTACTCGCTTCATTTTAAAAAATCATTTCAAGTCCCAAGTATAATGCAAGCATTATTCTTGGCACATGGGGGCTAATGTACATCTGCTCAAAAGTGACAGTGGTTAAAGTCTCGGTTCACCTTGGAAAGCTAAACCGGCCCTTGGGGCCTACACAGGCGAAAGTTACGAGAATACAATGCTAAAGTACCGGTTCATTTTTAAAGGATCAACCGACCCTTGGAGGATAAGTATGCAGAAGTGCGGTATTATGAAGTCCAGGTTTTTGATTACTATCATAAATCGGCCCCTGGGAGCTACTGGAATTGGTACTTACAATTGGACTTAAAAGAGAAAAATATTGGTAATTACCTCATAACGTTCCTTCATTAAGTTCACTAAACCGGCTTCGTAGTCACGGTTTGTGTACAGGCGGTTTAAAAAACCAGAATGAAGCTCCTGGGCGTTGAGGTGCACATAGCTTGATAAATCGGTGCTCCATTTGCCTTTCTCCATGGCAGCATGTTCTTCTTTGGCGCTATGTTTTGCTAAGGCAACAGGATGGCTAGGGGAGGTGTGGCCAACGCCAGTAATGATAACATCATCTTCCTTGTCACCAGCAGCCTTTACTGGAGTTGGTGGAATATCAGTAGCCTTAACCAGACTAGACGGTCCATCATCAGTATGGACTGGACTTGCCGGTTTATCCGCTTGCACTGCGGTATCAACTTCTACTTGTTCAGTAAAGACATGATCTGGAGGTGGCGGGTCATCAAGCATGGCATCAGTATTTTCTCTTTCCAGTTCTAGAATTGTCTCTGGCTCAACAATCACATGGTCATCAGACGGTTTATCTACACGACCCTTCTTACTAGGTCTGGCTTTGGCTCTGAAAGAGAAAGATATACAGATCAGTATAGCACATAAGCATAAAGCATCAAAAAGTGACAGCTTAAGACATTTACCCAGGGACGGTCTTGAGGGGTGGAAGATGTGTGGCAGTTGATTCGCCGGATGATGAAGGTGGTGTTCCCTGATAATTCGAATCGGACAGATTAAGAGGCTGTCGGAAATAACCCGCCTTGGGGTAAGAAGTATTGGAAGTATTTGAAACCTCAGATTGGCGCTTCCGAACCGGAGTATTTGGCAGTCCGGTGGAAGTGATTACTTGGCCGCTATGACGGGTTGTGCGGCGAGCTTCGTGTTGCTGCTTCTTCAAAATAAAGTTTGGGTCCAAGTAAGCTAGGGGGTGAGAAAATCTTACTTTCCAGATTGCTTGACGGATTTTTTGTGTTGGCAGAGGATCTGAACCGGAGGAAAGGATAATTACCTCTGCGTCGTCAGCTTGGCTGCCCTCGGCGTCATCCTAATAAATATCATTGTCAATGAGGTGTACGCAAAGTGAACCAAGAGAATCAAGTTCTACCTCTACATCCGGTTCATCAGGGTCGTCATCAAGCTCTAAACCGATTGGCTCAGTTGCCTTCCTCTTAGGAGATTTCTTGACAGCCTTCGTTTTAAGACGAGGAGCCTTAACCGTTTTCTCCTGAGGTTTCTTTTTCCAGAACGGGTCATCACCCATTTTAAAAGATGAGCAGAGGGTATTAAAAGTTGCACAGTTCAAAAATATCAGGTATAAAGCAGAAGCAAAACAATTCTTACAGCGGGCGGTTTGTTCTGTGTGTAAAAGGGACTCAGCCCTTAGTAACTTCATCATTTGTTAGTTGAATGTCAATATGACGTTGGGAGTCTTTTATGTCACCGGTATACTCGCACATTAAACCAGAGCGGCGACTTAACGGCAAGATACTCCAGGATAGCCAGCAACGAACAAAGTCCACACCTGTTAAACCGTTGGCCATGAAAGCTCTAAGCTTGGCGTGTTGTGGTGCATACGAGGCCCGTTCCTTGGCACTTAGTCGTTGCGGAAGCGGATGAGTGTTGGTAAGCCGGTGAGCACGGTAACCCGGCAG
The DNA here is from genome assembly GCF_003073215.2 of Triticum urartu. NCBI lineage: Eukaryota > Viridiplantae > Streptophyta > Magnoliopsida > Poales > Poaceae > Triticum > Triticum urartu. The sequence goes on from NC_053022.1 coordinate 278,954,136, forward strand.
AGGGTTCTCATCTTCAGGAGAAGTGTCCTTGCAATAGAACCAAGTCTGATTCCAATCCTTTGGGTGACTGTGAAGTTTGGTGTGAGGAAAACTAACATCCTTCCTTTTCTGAATGGAGACGCCACCGAGTTCAGTATTGGGCCTGTCTACGAATTCAGTGCGACGGTTTAAGTGGAAGAAATTCCGAAACAGCTCGATAGTCGGCTCTTCTTGTAGATAGGCTTCACAAAACACCTGAAAGTTGCAGATATTGGATACAGAGTTGGGTCCAATGTCTTGAGGGTGGATCTGAAAGCTGGCAAGTACATCCCAGAAAAACTTGGATCCAGGCGGTTTAAAACCACGCCCCATATGATCAGCAAACACTACTACTTCGCCATCTCTGGGGGTAGGAGGATTTTCTGGACTGGGAACTTGCCACTGGATTTCATTCTTCTTCGGTAAGGTGCCAATTTTGACACATCCATTCAGTTGCTCCTCAGTAACCTGGGAAGGGACCCAGTTACAGGAATAGAATTGTTTGGCCATTGCAAGTGAAGAGCTGGAAAAGATTACTACCGGTTTATGATTCATAAATGACAACGCATAAAGTGTAACAGGTTGAGAAAAAAGGAATTCAAGCATGTAGAATTGTTAAACCGGAGGCAGTTATAAACTGCCTACGACAGAGCGTTTATAAATGGTAAAGCGATGAGTGGTTTACAAGGGGACTAATGGCATATGATAGATTATCTTCTACAAGGATAAACCGCCTATGCAGATAAGGAAGATACAGATCTAAGGCAAAAATGACTAAGTGAGGAAAAACAGGTTTCACAAGATTGCATTGGAACTTTGGATCTACCGTAAGTCAGGAAAAGAAAAAATATCTAGACGTAAAAAAGTTTGGTCCTGGAGCAGTTCACAAAAGGTCCACATCAAGTTCTTATGTGTTTAAGGTTTGGTTTAATGGCCGAGATCAGGACTACCATAGCAAATGCACGGAACACGTCAAGCTCGAGGTCTGCTATCTATGGACTGATGAAGAACACGAAGAGAGCGCCATGAACCCGTATGAACCCTAAATGGATCTAAAGAGGAAAGAGGGAAAGGCTTACAGCAGTTGTTGAAGCAGCGGAGGTGTGTCGCGTCTCTCTGGTGCGATCAGGTTGATGCAGCGGCCAACGGTGAGGCAGAGGTGAAGCTCGACGACGGCGGCGGCGCTCGGGTGCAGGGGCGTCGCGAGGAGGAAGAAGAGATGGAAAGGCAAATGAAATAAATGGAAAGGGGTCCTCAGCCCTATTTATAAGGGTAAAGAGATAAGCGACAGAGGCAGGAATCGAGGAGCCCAAATAATGGATAGATAATGAGGTTGTCGTTTCGATTGATGGATGCTCATTAATGAAAGGGTATCTTCGACTTAAAATGAAAAGGTAATGTCACGGCGGTTTACTACAAATCTGGAGGATGACGTCACGACGGTTTACAAGATCTATGTGAAGGTGCAAAAGGAGGAATTCTTCTAAGTGTTGAAGATTGACATGAACAAGTTCAAATCAATCTGGGCCTAATGTTGGGGATATTACTACTGGACATAAACCGGCTAGGAGAGCCCGGGTTATCCTCATGATGATTATCTTATTTGAAGCCCGTGAAGACATGAAGGATGGCGCTTCATGGAGGCCGAAGGCCCAAAGGCGGGTTAAAGCCTGTAGATGTAAACCGAAATTGATGTACGCTTGTATGATAAGATAGGAGTAGAGACCGAGCCGGACATGTTTATGATCCGGCCTCGGGACTCTGTAAACCGGCGAGCGTCGACCTATGTATATAAATGGGCGACCCGGCGGCGGTTTAGGGACAACACACAACAACTCGAGAGCCAGGCAAAGCGGATTTGCTCCCTGGTCATCGAAACCCTAGCAATACCATCACAACTGGAGTAGGCTTTTACCTTCATCGTAAGGAGCCGAACCTGTATAAAATTCTCATGTCCTTTGTCCGCTTTAAACCTCTTTAAGCTAACCCATAGCGATGGCTCCACGACTAAGTCCTTTCACAAGGACATGTGCCGTGACAAAACAAGGACACTAACCATAGCATGAAACATATGGATCCAAATCAGCACCTTACGAAGAAACGCATAAACTAGGGTTTAAGCTTCTGTCACTCTAGCAACCCATCATCTACTTATTACTTCCCAATGCCCTCCTCTAGGCCCAAACAATGGTGAAGTGTCATGTAGTCGACGTTCACATGACACCACTAGAGGAAAGACAACATACATCTCATCAAAATATCGAATGAATACCAAATTCACATGACTACTTATAGCAAGACTTCTCCCATGTCCTCAGGAACAAACGTAACTACTCACAAATCATATTCATGTTCATAATCAGAGGGGTATTAATATGCATAAAGGATCCAAACATATGATCTTCCACCGATTAAACCAACTAGCATCGACTACAAAGAGTAATCAATGCTACTAGCAACCCACAGGTACCAATCTGAGGCTTTGGGACAAAGATTGGATACAAGAGATGAACTAGGGTTTGAGATGAGATGGTGTTGGTGAAGATGTTGATGGAGATTGACCCCCTCCCGTTGAGAGGGTCGTTGGTGATGACGATGGTGATGATTTCCCCCTCCCGGGAGGAAGTTTCCTCGGCAGAACAGCTCCGCCGGAGCCCTAGATTGATTCCGCCAAGGTTCCGCCTTGTGGCGGCGGAATTTCGTCCCGTGAGCTAGCTTATGATTTTTTTCCTCCACGAAAGACCTCATATGGCAGAAGACGGGCATCAGAGGGTTGCCAGGGTGGCCCACGAGGCTGGGGGCGCTCCCAGGGGGTAGGGCGCGCCCCCCACCCTCGTGGATGGTGGGTGGCCCCCATATGGTACTTCTTTCCCCAATATTTTTCATATATTCTGAAATGTGCTCCCGTGAAGTTTTAGGACTTTTGGAGTTGTGCAGAATAGGTCTCTAATATTTGCTCCTTTTCCCGCCCAGAATTGCAGCAGCCGACATTCCCCCTCTTCATGTAAACCTTTTAAAATAAGAGAGAATATGCATAAGTATTGTGACATAATGTGTAAGAACAGCCCATAATGCAATAAATATCAATATAAAAGCATGATGTAAAATGGACGTATCAACTCCCCCAAGATTAGACCTCGCTTGTCCTCAAGCGAAAGCCGAAATCAAAAAATATGTCCACATGTTTACAGATAGAGGTGTCGATAAAATAAAATACGGACATGAGGGCATCATGATCATTCTTATAACAGCAAAATATACATATATTGTCATATGATCTCTTATGCTATAGTAACAATTCATTCACAGTTTCAAGTATGAATCAGAAACTTCATTGAAAACTAACAAACTATAATCTCAGTCATTGAAGCAATTGCAATTTATCATAACATAGGAAAGAGTCAATAAGAGCTTTTCAGCGGGTCCACATACTCAACCATCATTTAGTCTTTCACAATTGCTAACACTCACGCAATATTTATGGTTATGAAGTTTTAGTCGGTCACGGAGAAATATAGGGGCTTATAGTTTTTGCCTCCCAGCGTTTTACCTCAAAGGTAATGTCAACAATAATAGTTCATGAAAACTCACATCCAATTAGCTACATATATCAGGATCTTTCCAACGCATTGTGCTTGCCAAAGGATAAAATGTAAAAAGGAAGGAAAGGTGAAGATCACCATGAATCTTGCATGAAGTATAAGACAAGAATAAAAGACAGGCCCTTCGCAGAGGGAAGCAGAGGTTGTCATGTGCTTTTATGGTTGGATGCACAAAATCTTAATGCGAAAGAACGTCACTTTATATTACCACTTGTGATATGGACCTTTATTATACAGTCCGTCACTTTTATTTCTTCCACATCACAAGATCGTATAAAGCTTATTTTCTCCACACTAATAAATCATACATATTTAGAGAGCAATTTTTATTGCTTGCAACAATGACAACTTACTTGAAGGATCTTACTCAATCCATAGGTAGATATGGTGGACTCTCATGGCAAAACTGGTTTTAAGGGTATTTGGAAGCACAAGTAGTATCTCTACTCGGTGCAAAGAATTTGGCTAGCATGAGAGGGAAAGGCAAGATCAACATGTTGGATGATCCATGACAATATAATTTATTTAGGATTTAAGAAAACATAACCCATTATGTTGTCTTCCTTGTCCAACATCAACTCTTTAGCATGTCATATTTTAATGAGTGCTCACAAACATAAAAGATGTCCAAGATAGTATATTTATATGTGAAAACCTCTCTTTCTTTATTACTTCCTGTTAATTGCAACGATGACCAAAACTATGTTTGTCAACTCTCAACAACTTTTATTCATCATACTCTTTATATGTGAGGTCATTACTCTCCCTAATATCCATATGATCTCTTTATTTCTTTTTATTCTTTCTCTTTTATATTATTCCCTCAAGATCATAGCAAGAAAATCAAGCCCTTGACTCAACACTAATCTTTATTATATATAGCTCACGGACTCTATTACATAGAAGGATCATAAAGCAAAACTCAAAACTAGATCATACTAAAATTTTATTCTACTAGATCAAGATATTACCAAAAGGATCGGACTAAGAAAAATGGTAAAGATAAAAGTGTGATGGTGATACGATACCCGGGCACTCCCCCAAGTTTGGCGGTTGCCAAGGGGAGTGCCCATACCCATGTGTTTATGTCTCCTTCCTCGGAGGTGGTGATGATGGATTTGTTGATGATGTAGGCTTGTCGTCCATCTTCCATGGCATAGGCTCACCATCATAGAAGGATGATCGAGCCTCTGGGATCCTCAAATCTGCAGCCAAACTCATCCTCTTGAATATATATTCATACTCACAGTTTTGGTTTTGCAGGTCATAGATCTAGGCTTGGAGGCGCTCAATTTTCTCGTGAAGCTTGAAGATGGCCTCCCCAATGTTCTTGTCATCCAGCTTGTGGTTGTTGGTGAACTCCGCGATCATTATGTGATTGGAGTCGAGTCCATGTTCCACCATCTCCTGGCACTTGAAAACTTGTTGCTCCATTGCTTCGAGTCTTGTCTCCATGCTTCCGGTTCTCCTTGGTCCCTCAACATCGCGGATGTGCAGCAACCCCTCACGCATCTCAATGGTTTGAGGGTGTTGCAGCACCTCCGCGAGGTAGGGGTTGATGACCTTCTCGAAGAACTTTGTCCTTGGGGCACATGAAGACGCCATGGCGATCTAGATCTGTCAGAAAACAGCTCGAAACAAAGACAGAAGATATTTGCGTGATATGGTGGTCAAAAACTTCCAGAGATTATATAATGAATTTTTACTGACCAAAATAAGTGTCGTGCAAGAAAACGGAGTCCGGAGAGCACACGAGGCGCCCACGAGGCAGGGGCGCGCCCAGGGTTGTAGGGCGCGCCCTCCACCCTCGTGGACGCCTCGTGTCCTTCCCGGACTACTTCTTATTTTCCTATTTTCTTAAATATTCCAAAACAGAGAAAATTTGCTATTAGAACTGTTTTGGAGTTGGTTTACTTACCGTACCTCATACCTATTCCTTTTTGGAGTCTGAAACGTTCTGGAAAGTTTCCCTTATGTATTCCTCCGGGGTTACGGTTTCAATACATTAGTTTCAACATTTATAGGATTACCTGAGATATAATGTTTGATTCTTTGACCGTTCACCACCCTCGGATTTGTGCCTTCAAAGTTTATTTTTATGGCACCGGAATGATAGACATCCTCGATGACGTAAGGACCTTCCCATTTAGAGAGGAGTTTTCCAGCTAAAAAAACTTAAATGAGAGTTGTATAATAATACATAATCACCTACATTAAACTCACATTTTTGTATCCTTTTATCGTGCCTTCTTTTAACTTTTTCTTTAGATAGTTTGGCATTCTCATAGGCTTGGGTTCTTCATTCATCAAGTGAGTTAATGTCAAAAAGCCTCTTCTCACCGGCAAGTTTGAAATCATAATTGAGCTCTTTAGTGGCCCAATATGCCTTATGTTCTAGTTCAAGAGGTAAGTGACATGCTTTTCCATAAACCATTTTATACGGAGACATACCCATAGGATTTTTATATGCAGTTCTATAAGCCCATAATGCATCATCAAGTTTCTTGGACCAATTCTTTCTAGATCTATTAACAGTCTTTTGCAAAATTAATTTAAGCTCTCTATTACTCAATTCTACCTGGCCACTAGATTGTGGGTGGTATGGAGATGCAATTATATGGTTAACATCATACTTAGCAAGCATTTTACGAAAAGCACCATGAATAAAATGTGAACCACCATCAGTCATTAAGTATCTAGGGACTCCAAATCTCGGAAAAATAACTTCTTTAAGCATCTTAATAGAGGTGTTATGATCAGCACTACTAGTTGGAATAGCTTTTACCCACTTAGTAACGTAATCAACAGCAACTAAAATATGTGTATACCCATTAGAGGAAGGAAAAGGTCCCATAAAATCAAAGCCCCAAACATCAAATGGTTCAATAACAAGTGAATAATTCATAGGAATTTCTTGACGCCTACTAATATTACCAATTATTTAATATTCATCACAAGACAAGACAAACTTACGGGCATCCTTGAATAGAGTAGGCCAAAAAAACCGGATTGCAATACCTTATGTGCAGTTCTATCTCCAGCATGGTGTCCTCCATAAGCCTCAGAGTGACACTTGCGTAGGATTTGTATCTATTCATGCTCAGGTACACAACATCTAATAACACCATCTACTCATTCTTTATAAAGATGTGGGTCATCCCAGAAGTAATGTCTTAAATCATAGAAAAACTTTTTGTTTTGCTGGTATGTGAAACTAGGTGGTATAAATTTAGCAACAATGTACCTAGCATAATCAGCATACCATGGAGAAGTACGATAAGCATTTATGGCAGCTAATTGTTCATCAGGAAATCTATCATCAATAGGTAGTGGGTCATCAAGAACATTCTCGAACCTAGACAAGTTGTCTGCAACGGGGTTCTTAGCTCCCTTTCTATCAATAATATGCTAATAAAATTCTTGTAGCAAGAGAACCCATCTAATAAGTCTAGGTTTAGCATCTTTCTTTTTCCATAAGATAATTAATAGCAGCATGATCAGTGTGAACAGTTACTTTAGAATCAACTATATAAGGTATGAACTTATCACAAGCAAATACAACGGCTAAAAACTATTTTTCAGTAGTAGCATAATTTCTTTGAACACTGTCTAGAGTCTTACTAGCATATTGGATAACATTTAATTTCTTATCAACTCTTTGTCCTAGAACAGCCCCTACAGCATAATCACTAGCATCACACATGATTTCAAATGGAAAATTCTAATCAGGAGGCTGAACAGTAGGTGCAGAAATCAAAGCTTTCTTAAGTATTTCAAATGCTTCTACACAATCATCATCAAAGACAAATGGAACATATTTTTGTAAGAGATTAGTCAGAGGCCGAGAAATTTTAGAGAAATCCTTAATGAACCTCCTATAAAAACCGGCATGACCAAGGAAGCTTCTTATACCTTTAATGTCCTTAGGACATGGCATCTTTTCAATAGCATCAACTTTAGCTTTATCAACTTCAATACCTCTTTCAGAAATTTTATGCCCCAAGACAATACCTTCGTTAACCATAAAGTGGCACTTCTCCCAATTCAAGACAAGATTAGTTTCTTCACATCTCTGCAAAACTCGATCAAGGTTGCTTAAGAAATCATCAAAAGAAGTTCCATATATGGAGAAATCATCCATGAAAACCTCAACAATCTTTTCACAAAAGTCAGAGAATATAACAATCATACATCTTTGAAAAGTAGCAGGTGCATTGCATAAACCAAAAGGCATGCGTCTATAAGCAAAGGTACCGAAAGGGCAAGTAAAAGTTGTCTTTTCTTGATCCTCTTTTGACACAGGTATTTGAGAGAAACCAGAATAACCATCTTGAAAGCAAAAATGTGTATGTTTGGATAATCTTTCTAGCATTTGATCAATAAAATGTAAAGGGTAATGATCCTTTTTAGTAGCTTTATTTAATTTGCGGAAATCAATTACCATTCTATAACCTGTAAGAATTCTTTGTGGGATCAATTCATCTTTATCATTAGGAACAACAGTAATACCTCCCTTCTTAGGGACACAATGGACAGGACTTACCCACTAACTATTAGCAACGGGATAAATTATACCTGCCTCAAGAAGCTTTAGTATTTCTTTTCTTACCACTTCTTTCATCTTAGGATTTAACCGTCGTTGGTGATCAACAACCGGTTTCGCATCTTTCTCCAATTTTATTTTGTGTTGGCATAGAGTGGGACTAATGCCCTTAAGATCATCAATAGTATATCCAATAGCAGCACAATGCTTCTTTAGAGTTTTCAATAATTTATTTTATTCATGCTCTGGAAGGTTAGCACTAATAATAACAGGATATATCTCTTTCTCATCAAGATAAGCATATTTAAGAGTATCAGGTAATGGTTTAAGCTCAAACACGGGATCACCGTTGGGTGGAGGAGGGAGGATCCCCTAGGATTTCAATAGGCAAGTTGTGTACCAAAATAGGTCCTCGTTTAAAGAATACTTCATCTATTTCCCTTCTTTCATTCATAAACATATCATTTTCATGATCTAGCAAATACTGTTCTAAAGGATCATTAGGAGGTATGGCAATAGAAGCAAGACCAATAATTTCATCTTTACTAGGCAATTCTTTATCATGAGGTTGTCTACGAAATTTAGCAAAGTTAAATTCATGAGACATATCCCCTAAACCAACAGAAACAATATCCTTATTGTAGTCTATCTTAGCATTAACAGTATTCAAGAAGGGTCTACCAAATAAAATGGGACAAAAGTTATCTTGTGGGGAACCAAGAACAAGAAAATCAGCAGGATATTTAACTTTCCCACACAAGACTTCAACATCTCTAACAATCCCAACTGGTGAAATAGTGTCTCTATTGGCAAGCTTAATTGTGACATCAATTTCCTCTATCTCAGCAGGTGCAATATCATGCATAATTTCTTTATATAAGGAATGAGGTATTGCACTTGCACTAGCACCCATATCACATAAGCCATGATAGCAATGATCTCCTATTTTAACAGAAATAACAGGCATGCCTACAATAGGTCTATGTTTATTTTTAGTATCGGGTCTAGCAATTCTAGCAGCTTCATCACAGAAGTAAATAACATGCCCATCAATATTATCGGCCAAGAGATCTTTAACCATCGCAACACTAGGTTCAACTTTAATTTTCTCAGAGGGTGTAGGTGTTCAAGTATTACTCTTACGAACCACAGTCGAAGCTTTAGTGTAGCGACCCGACCTCAGATGGTCAAGTCTCTGTGTTCAGTGTCATCCCTGGATCGGAAATGCTGACACACACAGTACTCGAAGGATTTATAACAGAGTAGTAATCACACACTTATTACATCGAATGTCTCAAAAGAGAACTTATTACAATAAATATGGCTTAAGGCCATCTAAATAAGATAACAACGGAAGGCTTGGAAGATAAAGTGTGTCCATCAACTCCAACAGCATTGCTGAGTGCACGACAAACGACCTAGCGCACCTTAGAGCATCTCCAGCCGTTGCCCCCCCCCCCGGGACACATAAAAATCGCCCCCTGGGGGCGAGCCGGCGATACAATCGGCGTTGGGGGCGGTTTTGCGCCCAGTCGTCGCCCCCAGCTCGCCCCCAGGCGCTGAAATTGGCCCACTTTGCAGCCCCATTTCGGCGAATAAAGGGCCCATATGGGCGAGAATAGGCCCATATTCGGCATCGTTCGCTGTGTCTCAGCGTTCAATTATCAACACAATTTTTTCTTACCACATATTTCATCACAGAAAAATCAAGTACTTCAAAAAAATAGTACAACAACAAATAGTTCAATACAAATTATATAGTTCAACAAATAAAAACTCATATTTCATCACACGTCGTCCCCCTTGAGCCTCCATAGGTGATCAATCAGATCTTTCTACATTTGATGATGCACCTGTGGGTCTCGGATCTCCTGACGCATACTGAGATAGGCAGTCCAAGTTGCCGGTAGCTGGTGATCAACTTCGGCTAGAGGACCCTGCCTGTAGTATGGTTCAGTGTCAAACACTGGGTCTTCTTGCTCGCTCTCGATGATCATGTTTTGCAAGATGACACATCAAGTCATAATCTCCCACATTTGATCTTTGGACCACGTTTGAGCGGGGTACCGGACAACAGCAAATCGAGATTAGAGCACACCAAATGCCCGCTCGACATCCTTCCTGCACGCCTCCTGAATCATCGCAAACCAGGCATTCTTGCCTCCTGGCACAGGGTTTGAGATGGTATTCACAAATGTCGACCATCTTGGATAGATGCCATCAGCTAGATAGTACCCCTTGTTGTAGTGCCGCCCATTGATCTCGAAGTTCACCGGAGGAGAATGAACTTCAACAAGCTTGGCAAAGACAGGAGAGCACTGCAGCATGTTGATGTCATTGTGAGTTCCTGGCATACCAAAGAAGGAGTGCCAAATCCAGAGGTCCTGTGTCGCCACCGCCTCAAGCACCACACTGCAACCACCTTTGGCGCCTTTGTACATCCCCTGCCAAGCAAATGGGCAATTCTTCCATTTCCAATGCATGAAGACGATGCTTCCAAGCATCCCAGGAAATCCTCTTGCTGCATTTTGTGCTAGGATCCGAGCAGTGTCTTCTGCATTGGGTGTTCTCAAGTATTGTGGTCCAAACACTACCACCACTGCCCGACAAAACTTGTAGAAACACTCTATGCTGGTGGACTCGGCCATGCATCCATAGTCGTCGAGTGAATCACCGGGAGCTCCATATGCAAGCATCCTCATCGCTGTCGTGCACTTCTGGATGGAGGTGAATCCAAGAGCGCCGGTGCAATCCATCTTGCACTTGAAGTAGTTGTCGAACTCCCAGATGGAATTCACAATCCTGAGGAAGAGCTTTCGGCTCATCCGATAACGGCGCCGAAATGCTTTCTCGCTGTGAAGTGGAGCATCGGCGAAGTAGTCGGAGTAGAGCATGCAGTAGCCTTCGAGACAATGCCGGTTCTTTGCTTTCACCCGCCTAGGCGCCGAGCCACCTCGCCGCGGCTTTTCATTTCTCACCAGCAGCTGGGCGAGGGCGGCGAGCACCATGAGATGCTCTTCTTCCTGGACGTCGGCCCCGGCTTCCTCCTCCAGCAATGCGGCGAGCGCTTCCTCATCATCCGAGTCCATCGCCGAACACCTTGCGCCCGGTAGGCGTGTACCCGCCGTTAAACTGCTCCTCCACGGCCGGAAACGGCGGCCGGAAACACCCAGCTACTGTTGGAGGGGCTGCCGCGGTGAAGCGCTGCTATATTTCCGGCGGGGAATGGCTATCTAGCGGTGAAGGGCGGAGGGCGGCGCCGGGATATAGCTAGTGGTGGCCGTGGGCGCGGGGGGTGGGAGGCGAGTCGGGGAAGAAAACCTTGACTTTTCCCCTAACGGTGTGGGCCAGCCACGCTTTTCCCTTGCGCCGGAGCCCTTAACTGCTCCCCAGTGCACCGGGTTTATCCTGTGACCGCCGGGCGGAAAAAGGGCTGAACCGGCAATTTTCAGCGTCCAGGGGGCGTGACTGGGGCATTTTTTTGCGCCGACGCCGAAAAAGTGGCCTGGGGGGCCTGTTGGGGGAGCGGCTGGAGATGCTCTTACTCCTCGTTTGAAAAGTCTGCAACATGATATGTTGCAACCCAAAACGGGTCAGCACATGGAATATGCTGGCAATGTAACACAGTAGAGCAAAGAACAGGTAATGGCTATCACTATATGCATATTTGGCTGGTGGAGGCTCTATGGTTACAATGTTTTTGCGAAAAGCCAATTTTTTCCCTACTACAAAGGAATATATTTTATTTAACTATCATGGTAGTTGAAACATTGAGAATGGTACCCCCATCTCAATCCCAATTAAAATAATTATCAACCCCACAGATTAATTTAGAGTGATGAGATCCATATGATAATCCAAGAACCAGATACTCAAGATTTCCGCAACCGACGACTCGGCTAATCATGATTAGTTTGTACACTCTGCAGAGGTTTGCGCACTTTTCCCTACAAGACTCGATCTCCTCCGTTGGATTTCTCGCACTACATGGTGTTTGAGAAACGGATGACCGAAACACAGTATTTCAGAAGCATTAACTCTAACCCCGGGTAGATAGTACCAACCTACATCCCCTACGTCTGCTAGCCTACCACTGGTAGAGGTCATGCAACCTACTCAACTATCCTAGAACCCATAATAGCTTGTGGCTGCACACGGAAGTTTCTAGCATGAAAAATCTTACGATCCCTTTGAGCCTGGGTGGCGGACCATAGGAGGATCACACGGTATAACCCCAGGATCTCCTAGGACAACACTGGTATATCCCCAGGTGCCCAAGCCAACAATCCACCCAGATGTGTATTAAATTTGCCACCTTAAGTTGAACCATAAATTAAACACTCACATCTGTCATGAATACACTCAAACCCAATCCACGTCTACGAGCATAGCATGGCAATTTAAGCATAACGTAGAAGTAAATGCCAAGGGTTTGATAATAAAACAAGTAACAAGTTCTACCTCATCATCTACTTCCCAAAACCCACATGTTAAGAGATCCTACTCATGCAATGTTTGAGGGTTCAAACTAATGCATAAAACTGGGTATGAGAAGTATGATCAAAGTGTTACTTGCCTTGCTGACGTTCTGCAAATCCTAGAGACTCGTAGTAGCACGCTTCGCACTCCGGGAATTCTATGGTAACAAACAATAGCATACATAAGCAATCAAACACAGATGCACGGGTAAAACTCAAATAAGAAGACCGAATCTGAAAACTCAACTGAAGAGATTCGATTTGCAAAAAGAATCAAATCAAACGGAGCAACGAAACTCAAACTATGAAAGTAACAAGATCCGTTTACTAACCTAGACTAAAGTCAAATTTTATAGTACCAAAATCTTGTTCAAGTTAGTTAAACAGAAAGAGGGCTTCGAGACGAAGATCTAGGCGCTTGTTTCACCCGATTTGGATACAGAGCGAAGACATAAACTAAAACGAAGATCAAAGAAGAAATCACGATCGAAAATAATCATGGAAAATCCCTGGAAAATAAAACGAGACAAACAGGCCAACGAACGAACATTCGCTGTCTGCGGTTAACTGACGAACAGCGTTCGTTAAAACGAACGTATGGACAAACGTCTGCTATTTAACTAAACCAAAGAAAAACCAAACAAAACCAATCTAAATTAAAAAATATAGATGTAGGGTTTCGAAAAAACCGGCGGTTTTTCCTGAGAAAAAACAGACGGTGGTGGCGGCGGCTACCTCGGCGGCAGGCGGCGACGGCGGACAGCGGCGGCGGCGCGACGGCGGCGGATCGGGGCAGGGCGCGGCGCTAGGGTTAGGGCGCGGGGCGGTGGCTTGGGCCTCGGGGTCGCGGGCTGGCAGCTTATGAAGCCCCGGCCGGAGGACTCCGGCTCGGGCGCGGCCCGGTTAGGTCGGTGCATTTTTAAAAAAAAATCCTGATGTGGAAAAAGAAATAAAAGAAATACTAAACGGAGTCCAAAAATCCTAAAATAAATTTTCACGGTCCTCTAATAATATTCCAGACAAAGTGAACATTTATTTGGGCCTCTAATGCAATTTTGAAAAACGCATAATTTTTCCTAATTCAAATAAAATAGAAACAAAAGTCCAAAAGAAATATTTATTGGATTTTAATATTTGTCCTCCCGTATTCCCTTTATTTTGGAGAAGTCATATTATCTCCTCTCATATATATTACTATGAATTATTTTTCGGAGAGAAAAATAATTAAAACCAAAGTGATCCTTGTTTCAATATTTGATAAAATTCAAATATGAAAAACATGAAATCCCCAACTCTCTCCGTGGGTCCTTGAGTTGCTTAGAATTTCGAGGATCGCAAAGCAAAAAATGCAGTAAAATATGATATCATGAATGATCTATGTATAACATTCCAAATTGAAAATTTGGGATGTTACAAACCTAGCCCCCTTAAGATGAATCTCGCCCTCGAGATTCGGGTTGGCTAGAAAATAGGTGTGGGTGGTCTTTGCGTAGACCGTTCTCTCGTTTCCAGGTAGCTTCATCCTTGGTATGGTGGCTCCACTGAACTTTCCAAAACTTGATAACCTTGCTGCGTGTAACTCGGCTGGCAAACTCGAGAATCCTAACTGGTTTCTCCTCATAGGTCAAATCACTATCCAACTGAATTGCTTCCAGGGACAATGTATCTCTCAGAGGGATATCGGCCATCTCTGCATGGCACTTCTTCAACTGGAAAACGTGAAACACATCATGAACTCCTGACAGTCCCTCGGGTAATTCCAACTTGTAGGCAATCTCTCCCATGCGTTCCAAAACACGGTACGGTCCTACAAATCTCGGGGCTAACTTTCCCTTAACTCCAAAATGCTTAACTCCTCGGAGTGGTGACACACGAAGATATGCTATGTCTCCGATTTCATAGACTACCTCCTTGCGTTTTGAGTCTGCATAGCTCTGCTGTCTGGACTGAGCTACCTTCAGTCTATCTCAAATAAGTTTTACCTTCTCTTCGGACTCCATGATCAAATCTGGTCCAAACAACTGGTGGTCTCCAACTTCATCCCACATCAATGGTGTTCAGCATCTTCTTCCATACATGGCTTCGAACGGTGCCATCTTGAAACTGGCCTGGTAGCTGTTGTTGTATGAGAACTCTGCGTAAGGAAAATTATCATCCCAACTAGATCCATAATCTAGTGCACAAGCTCTCAACATGTCCTCCAGAATCAGATTGACTCTCTCGGTCTGTCCATCTGTTTGTGGATGAAAGGTTGTGCTAAACTCTAGCCTGGTTCCCAAAGTCTGGTTCAGCTGGTGCCAAAACTTTGAAGTAAACTATGTTCCTCTATCATATACGATGGTCCTCGGAACTCCGTGCAAATGTACGATCCTAGTCATATATATCTTGGCCAACTTCACACTGGTATAGATGGTTTTCACTGGGATAAAGTGAGCTACTTTGGTCAAGCGATCCACTACTACCTGGAAAGAATCATATCCCGATCGAGTCCTGGGTAATCCGGTGATAAAATCCATGCCAAGCTTATCCCACTTCCATTCGGGTATCGGCATAGGCTGTAGTAATCCTGCTGGCTTCTAATGTTCTGCCTTCACTCTCTGACATACATCACATATGGCTACATACCCAGCAATGTCCTTCTTCATTCCAGTCCACCAGAAACGCTCCTTCAAATCCAAATACATCTTGGTGTTTCTGGGGTGTATCGAGTATGGCGAGTCATGAGCTTCCTGTAGTATCAACTTCCTGATCTCGACATTATTGGACACATAAACACGGACCTCAAACCACAAGGTGTCGTGCTCATCTTCACGAAAACCCTTGGCTTTTCCTTTGCTCATTTTCTCCTTTATCTCAGCAATTTCTTTGTCATCCTTTTATGCTTCTCGAATCTTTCCCAATAATGTTGACTGAACTTCCATCATTGCAACAAAACCTCTAGGAACAATCTCCAAACGAAGTTTCCTGAGATCCTCTGCTAACTCCTTTGGCAATTCCCTGCTTACGAGGGTATTGGTATAACTCTTCTGACTCAAAGCCTCTGCTACGACATTGGCCTTGTTTGGATGATAGTGCAACTTCATATCATAATCCTTTATGAGCTCCAACCATCTCCTCTGCCTGAGGTTCAGCTCCTTCTGTGTGAAAATGTACTTCAATTCTTATGATCCGTGTACACATCACAATGGTTTCCAACAAGAAAGTGTCTCCAGGTCTTGAGTGCATGCACTACAGCTGTTAACTCTAAATCATGTGTGGCGTAATTCAACTCATGCGGTCAAAGTTTTCGTGAGGCATATGAAACAACTCTTCCATCCTGCATTAGTACTCCTCCAAGTCCTAAGCGAGAGGCGTCGCAATACACTTGGAAATCCTTGTGTATATCTGGCAGAATCAGCACTGGGGCTGTGGTTAGATGTTTCTTCAACTCCTGGAAACTTGCTTCACATTCTTCAATCCAATGGAACTTGGTGTCCTTCTACAACAACGTCGTCATGGGCTTCACAATCTTAGAAAAATTCTCAATGAATCTCCGGTAATATCCCGCGAGTCCAAGAAATCTGCAGATCTCTCCAACTGAGGTGGGTGCCAACCATTCAGTGACTGACTTAACCTTGGTGGGGTCTACTGCTATGCCTTCTCCTGATATAACATGTCCAAGGAATCCAACTTCCATCAACAAAAATTCACATTTGCTGAATTTAGCGTATAGCTGATGTTCCCTGAGCTTCTCAAGAACTAAACGCAAATGTTCCTTGTGCTCCTCTTCATTCTTCGAGTACACCAAAATATCATCAATGAACACCATAAAGAACTTATCCAAGAACTCCATGAACACCTTATTCATCATACTCATGAAATAGGCAGGAGCGTTAGTCAATCCAAATGACATAACCGTATACTCATACAGCCCGTACCTTGTTATTTTTGGTATATCCTTTTCTCGAATCTTCAACTGGTGGTATCCTGATCGAAGATCGATCTTGGAGAAGACTTTAGCTCCTTGAAGTTGGTCAAACAAATCATTGATCATCGACAATGTGGACTTGTTCTTGATCGTTACTTCATTCAATGCCCGATAATCAGCAACCATTCTCAGATACTTATCCTTCTTCTCAACCAAGAGCACTGGGGCTCCCCATGGTGACGAACTTCATCGAATGTAACCTTTCTCCAACAACTCCTTAATCTGCTTCTTGATCTCCTCCAGATCATTTGTGGGCATCCGGTATGGTCTCTTTGATATTGGTCCGGTGCCTGGCAACAGCTCTATCAAAAACTCAATATCATGATCTGGCGTCATGCCTGGTAATTCCTCTGGAAATATGTCCGGGTAATCCTTCACTACAGGCACTTCCTCCTGAACAACTCCCATGAGGGAATTTACTTGGGTCCTCCTTGGTACATGCCTGGATGCATACTTAATCATTTTCTCCTCCGGGGTAGTGAGAAGAATTGACTTGCTAGCATAGTCAATGTTTCCTCCATACTTTGATAGCCAATCCATTCCCAATATCACATCCAATCCTTGGGATTCCAAAATTATTAGGTCTGAGGGGAAAACATGGCTGCCAATGGTTAAGGGTAACTAGTTGCACCATCGGCTAGCCATATACTCTGCACCGGGTGAGCTCACTAACAAGGGTGTTCTAAGGGCTAAGGTGGGTAACTTGAACTTGTCCACAAATCCCCTTGAAATGTATGAATGCGATGCACCAGTATCAAAAAGAACGAGAGCGGTAAATGACTTAACCAAAAACTTACCGATAACTGCATCTGGCTTCTTCCCTGAGCTTCCATTGCCATTCTTCAACTATGGACAATCATTGGCGTAGTGTCTAGTCTTCCCGCACTTGAAATAAGTAATGTGACTCTGGTCCTTCTTGGCGGGTGTGGCTGGGTTAGAGCAGTTCTGATTGCTGCCTGCTCCATTCCCGTTCCCATTCTTGGGGCCACTGTGGTTATCCGTACTTCCCCCATTGTGGGTATGGCATCCATGGTTATGGGTATATCCTCCCGAGTTTGGGGTGAAACGGGCCTTCTACTGAGCTCTAGAATTGTACTTCCCTTGTCCATACTTCCTCTTGCGGCTCTCAATCTACCGCTACTTCCCTTCAATCATAAGAGCCTTATCTACCAACTCCTGGTAGTTGTTAAATGTTGCCACCATCAACTGCATGCTCATCTCATCATTCATCCCTTTCATAAACTTCTCCTACTTCGCGGCATCCATGGCCACATCATCAGGGGCATAGCGAGATAGCTTACTAAACTCATCTACGTACTAAGCCACAATATGATTTCCCTGGCGCAAGTTGTGAAACTCGTGCTTCTTCATGCTCATAGCTCCAGTTAAGACATGGGATGTGTCGAACGCTTGCTGAAACTGCTCCCAAGTGACATTGACTATGGGAAAAGTGGTTGTGTAATTTTCCCACCATGCGGCTGCGGGTCCATCCAATTGGCGTGCGGCAAAACGCACCTTCTCAGCATCTGTGCAATCGGAATTGGTTAACTCCCTTCCAATCCTGCGTAGCCAGTCATCCGCAACTATGGGCTCAGTGCTACTGGAAAACACCGGCGGCTGTAACCTCAGAAAACGGGCTAAGTTGCCAATTGGAGGTGGTGGCGGTGGGTTGTTGTTATTGTTGATGTTGTTGTTGCCCTGATTCTGAACTAGTAATTGCATCAGTGTATTCTGCTGCTGGATCAATTGAGTGAGCTCCGATGGGAAGGCAAATCCGGGATCACGTCTCGGAGGCATCTGATGGGTTTAGAGGGGAGAGATTAGAATAGAATGAGGTCTAATGAGAAAGCACTACCCACATGCACATGAGACAAACACAATCATATCACACCAAATCAATATCAAGCAAGGGCATACAATCAATCTAACTATCGTTATAGTGATCGGACTACTGATATATACATGGGGGAATGCTACTAATCATATGGTGGTCATCTAGAAATTTTGATCGGTGGAAGACTCCATGATATCCTCTCCAGCTTCGTCTTCATAGTCATCATCACTACCATCGAGGTCAGAGTCGGTGTCGTTGATGATGATGTAGTCTTCAGAACGAATCTCCTTGGGTTCGTCGTCTTCTCCTCCTGGCGCAGGGTCTCCCATAAAAACTCCTAGCTTCCTTGTCAGGTCGTCATTCTTCCCCACAAGTATCGTCATTTCCTCCTCATATCTATCGCGTGTAGACTTGGGTTCCTCTTCTAGCTCTGTGATCCTGGTCATCGCCTTCTTCAAATCCATCATGCTTGCGCACATCTGGTTCTCCTGGCGACAAATGTGATGATTTAACTCCTGGATGAAGGCTGCAATGGGCCTGTCCTTCCTGGTGCTGATCATCTCCCATTGCTCATCTCGCCGCCCACATATCTGGTAGATAGTATCTTTAAGCTCCTTGTGATAAACTTTGCCGATGCGTCCCATGGCGATGTGGGCTGCCATGCTCTTTCCTAGACTCCACGTTGGTGCATCAAAGGAAAATTCTATGGGCTCAGTGACTGGTGTGAATGTCCTTCCTGGAACTTGAACTCGAATAATCCAACGTTCCTATTCTGGTAGTGTGACGGTGTATGTCCCAGTGAAGCTTGGTATTCCAATGTTCAGGTACCCAGTGACTTCCTTCAAGTGTCGTCCAAAAGGTGTGTCTTCATCTGGCTGTGTAAACTTGTTCCTTGAGTCAGCTATCGTAAAGAGTAGAAAAATGGAGAGGAGTCAGAAATGAGTAGAGAAAAGTGACCTATGGCTCATCTTAGTGGTCGTGCCCTACATTCAGCGTGTGCTCTGATACCATCTTGTAGCGACCCGACCTCAGATGATCAAGTCTCTGTGTTCAGTGTCATCCCTGGATCGGTAATGCTGACACACACAATACTCGAAGGATTTATAACAGAGTAGCAATCACACACTTATTACATCGAATGTCTCAAAAGAGAACTTATTACAATAAATATGGCTTAAGTCCATCTAAATAAGATAACAGCGGAAGGCTTGGAAGATAAAGTGAGTCCATCAACTCCAACGGCAGAGCTGAGTGCACGACAAACGACCTAGCGCACCTTACTCCTCGTCTGAAAAGTCTGCAACATGATATGTTGCAGCCCGAAACGGGTCAGCACATGGAATATGTTGGCAATGTAACACACTAGAGCAAAGAACAGATGATGGCTATCACTATATGCATATTTGGCTGGTGGAGGCTCTATGGTTACAATGTTTTTGCAAAAGCCAACTTTTTCCCTACTACAAATGAATATATTTTATTTAACTATCATGGTAGTTGAAATATTGAGAATGGTACCCCCATCTCAGTCCCAATTAAAATAATTATCAACCCCACATATTAATTTAGAGTGATGAGATCCATATGATAATCCAAGAACCAGATACTCAAGATGTCCATAACCGGGGACACGGCTAATCATGATTAGTTTGTACACTCTACAGAGGTTTTCACACTTTTCCCCACAAGACTCGATCTCCTCCGTTGGATTTCTCGCACTACATGGTGTTTGAGAAACGGATGACCGAGACACAGTCTTTCAGAAGCATTAACTCTAACCCCGGGTAGACAGTACCAACCTACATCACCTACATCTACTAGCCTACCACTGGAAGAGGTCATGCAACCTACTCAACTATGCTAGAGCCCATAATAGCTTGTGGATGCACGCGGAAGTTTCTAGCATGAAAAATCTTACGATCCCTTTGAGCCTGGGTGGCGGACCATAGGAGGATCACACGGTATAACCCGGGGATCTCCTTGGACAACACTGGTATATCCCCAGGTGCCCAAACCAACAATCCACCCAGATGTGTATTAAAGTTGCCACCTTAAGTTGAACCATAAATTAAACACTCACATCTGTCATGAATACACTCAAACCCAATCCACGTCTACGAGCATAGCATGGCAATTTAAGCATAACGTAGAAGTAACTCCCAAGGGTTTGATAATAAAACAAGTAATAGGTTCTACCTCATCATCTACTTCCCAAAACCTACATGTTAAGAGAACCTACTCATGCAATGTTTGAGGGTTCAAACTAATGCACAAAAACTGGGTATGAGAAGTATGATCAAAGTGTTACTTGCCTTGCTGATGTTCTGCAAATCCTAGAGACTCGTAGTAGCATGCTTCGCACTCCGGGAATTCTATCGTAACAAAAAATAACATACATAAGCAATCAAGCATAGATGCACGGGTAAAACTCAAACAAGAAGATCGCATCTGAAAACTCAACTAAAGAGATTCGATTTGCAAAAAGAATCAAATCAAATGGAGCAATGAAACTCAAACTATGAAAGAAAAAAGATCCATTTACTAATCTGGACTAAAGTCAAATTTTACAGTGCCAAAATCTTGTTCAAGTTGGTTAAACAGAAAGAGGGCTTCGAGACGAAGATCTACGCGCTTGTTTCACCAGATTTGGATAACCGAGTGAAGAGATAAACTAAAACGAAGATCAGGGCAGAAATCACGATCGAAAATAATCACGGAAAAGCCCTAGAAAATAAAAAAGACGAACAGGCTAACGAATGAACTTTCACTGTCTGCGGTTAACTAACGAACAGTGTTCATTAAAATGAATGTACAGACAAACATCCGCTATTTAACTAAACCGAAGAAAAACCAAACAAAACTGATCTAAATATAAAAATATAGATCTAGGGTTTCGAAAAAAACCGGCGGTTTTTCCCGAGAAAAATCGGACGGTGGTGGCGGCGGCTACCTCGGCGGCAGCGGGGCGGCGGGCAGCGACGACGGACGGCGGCGGATTGGGGCGCGGCGCGGCGCTAGGGTTAGGGCGCGAGGCGGCGGCTTGGGCCTCAGGGTCACGGGCTGGCGGCTTATAAAGCCCCGGCCGGAGGACTCCGGCTCGGGCACGGCCCGGTTAGGTCGATGCATTTGTTTTTTTAAAAAAATCCTAACACGGAAAAACAAGTAAAAGAAATACTAAACAGAGTCCAAAAATCCTAAAATAACTTTCATGGTCCTCTAATAATATTCCGGACAAAGTGAACATTTATTTGGGCCTCTAATGCAATTTTGAAAAAGCATAATTTTTCCTAATTCAAATAAAATAGCAACAAAATTCCAAAAGAAATATTTATTGGATTTTAATATTTCTCCTCCAATATTCCCTTTATTTTGGAGAAGTCATATTATCTCCTCTCATATATTTTAATATGAAATATTTTTTGGAGAGAAAAATAATTAAAACCAAAGTGATCCTTGTTTCGATATTTGATAAAATTCAAATATGAAAAACATGAAATCCCCAACTTTCTTCATGGGTCCTTGAGTTGCTCAGAATTTTGAGGATCGCAAAGCAAAAAATGCTGTAAAATATGATATGCATGAATGATCTATGTATAACTTTCCAAATAGAAAATTTGGGATGTTACATTTAGCATGATCCTTTAGATTATATTTAAACCACTTATCCTTGGGGAGATCAACATGAGTAGCAAAGGATTCACAGAAAGAAGCTACTATCTCATAGTCAAGTCCATATTTAGTCCTAAATTCATGGAAAGCATCGGTATCCATAAAAGATTTAACACAATCAAACTTTGGGGTTATACCTGACTCCTTACCTTCATCGAGATCCCAATCTTTAGAGTTGCATTTAATTATTTCAAATAAATCCCATTTGAATTCAATAGTCTTCATCATAAAAGATCCAGTACAAGAAGTATTGAGCATGGAGCGATCATTGAGAGAAAGCCGAGCATAAAAATTTTGAATAATAATTTCTCTTGAGAGCTCATGATTGGGGCATGAATATAACATTGATTTAAGCCTCCCCCAAGCTTGAGCGATGCTTTCTCCTTCGTGAGGCCAAAAATTATATATATAATTACGATCACGATGAACAAGATGCATATGATAAAACTTCTGATGAAATTCCAATTTCAATCGATTGTAGTTCCATGATCCCATATCATCACATAGCCTAAAGCATGGCAATGCCTTTACCTTCAAAGATAAAGGTAAGACCTTCTTCTTGATAATATCCTCGGGCATACCTGCAAGCTTAAATAATCCACAAACTTAAATAATCCACAAACTTCATCCACATAGATTAGGTACAAATCGGGATGTAATGTTCCATCACCTGTGAAAGGATTAGCTAGCAGTTTCTCTATCATACCCGAAGGAATTTCAAAGTAAACATTTTCAGTGGGTTTAGTAGGTTGAGAGCAACTCTTTGATCTGCTGGTCGGGGTGAAGATACCCCTAACAAGCCCCTCAAAGGATTGTGTTCCATAGTAACAAGTGACAGTAAATTTCAGCACACTATATAAATATTTCCTTACCAAATTCCACCTACCAAAGGCGCTTCACTCCCCGGCAACGGCGCCAGAAAAGAGTCTTGATGACCCACAAGTATAGGGCATCTATCATAGCCTTTTCGATAAGTAAGAGTGTCGAACCCAATGAGGAGCAGAAGGAAATGATAAGCGGTTTTCTGCAAGGTATTCTCTACAAGTACTGAAATTATCGGTAACAGATAGTTTTGTGATAAGGTAATTTGTAACGGGTAACAAGTAATAAAAGTAAATAAGGTGCAGCAAGATGGCCCAATCCTTTTTGTAGAAAAGGACAAGCCTGGACAAACTCTTATATAAAGGGAAGCGCTCCCGAGGACACATGGGAATTATCATCAAGCTAGTTTTCATCACGCTCATATGATTGACGTTCGGTACTTTGATAATTTGATATGTGGATAGACCGGTGCTTGGGTATTGTCCTTCCTTGGAAAAGCATCCCACTTATGATTAACCCCTATTTTAAGCATCTGCAACTACAACGGAAGTATTAAGGTAAACCTAACCATAGGATGAAACATATGGGTCCAAATCAGCCCCTTACGAAGCAACACATAAACTAGGGTTTAAGCTTCTGTCACTCTAGCAACCCATCATCTAGTTATTACTTCCCAATGCCCTTCTCTAGGCCCAAACAATGGTGAAGTGTCATGTAGTCGACGTTCACATGACACCACTAGAGGAAACACAACATACATCTCAGCAAAATATCAAACGAATACCAAATTCACATGACTACTTATAGCAAGACTTCTCCCATGTCCTCAAGAACAAATGTAACTACTCACTAATCATAACCAGAGGGGTATTAATATGCATAAAGGATCTGAACATATGATCTTCCACCGAATAAACCAACTAGCATCAACTACAAAGAGTAATCTACACTACTAACAACCCACACATACCAATCTGAGGCTTTGGGACAAAGGTTGGATACAAGAGATGAACTAGGGTTTGAGATGAGATGGTGCTGGTGAAGATGTTGATGGAGATTGACCCCCTCCCACTGAGAGGATCGTTGGTGATGATTTGCCCCTCCCGAAGGGAAGTTACCCCGGCAGAACAGCTCCGTCGGAGCCCTAGATTGATTCCGCCAAGGTTTCGCCTCGTGGCGGCGGAGTTTCATCCCGTGAGCTAGCTTATGATTTTTCCTCCATGAAATTCCTCATATAGCAGAAGATGGGCATCAGAGGGTTGCCAGGGGGCCCACGAGGCAGGGGGCGCCCCCCACCATCGTCGATGGTGGGTGCCCCCCTCTGGTACTTCTTTCACCCAATATTTTTCATATATTCTAAAACGTTCTCCCGTGAAGTTTCAGGGCTTTTGGAGTTGTGCAGAATAGGTCTCTAATATTTGCTCCTTTTCCGGCCCAGAATTCCAGCTGCCAGCATTCCCCCTCTTCATGTAAACCTTGTAAAATAAGAGAGAATAGGCATAAGTATTGTGATATAATGTGTAATAACAGCCCATAATGCAATAAATATCAATATAAAAGCATGATGTAAAATGGACGTATCATAGGTCCTGTTTCTTCTAACCACCATCGGTATTTTACTCGAAGCTATATTTTTATTCGTCACATACTATGTGTTTTGTTTGGAGCATCTTGTACGATATGAGTCTTTTCTTGTGTTATTTTGTGTTTTTTGTCTTGATCCCTTGCTGGACACACCTATTTGATAGAGCCAAAATTATGCCATGACTTGTTAAAATTTCTCTCTATGCTTCACTTACATTTTTATGAGCTATGGATTTGCTCTAGTGCTTCACTTATATCTTTTTTAGCACGGTGTGCTTTAGTATTTTTAAAGAAATGCTCTCTTGCTTCACTTAGATTTATTTGAGAGTTAGTAAAATTTTCAAGAAATTCTCTCATGCTTCACTTAAATTAACTTGAGATAAAGAAATATTATGCTCATGATCTTCACTTATATTTGTTTGAGCTTATCAAAAGAAACACATGAAAATTAGTCCCAAAGTGATAGGTATCCAAGAAGAATATAATAAAAACTTTCATGAAGATCATTGGACAAAATAAAATTGTTTCTTAGTAATAGTTTTGAGATATGATGATGTGATATGCGAGTCATCTTGATGAGTAATTATGCTTTAGTAAGAATATTGGTGTTAAGGTTTGTGATTCCCTATGCAAGCACGAAAGTCAATAGTTATGCAATGAAATTATATCCTACTTGTGGAGCATTATTCTGTGTTAATTATGCTTAATGCTCGCTTATGAGATTATTCGTTTCTTAGTTGGTCACTTCTCAATCTTTTGCTAGCCTTCATTTTGCACTAAGTATGATCACTGCTTGTGCATCCAAAATCCATTAAACCAGTTTTGCCACATGAGTCCACTATATCTACCTATATGCGGTATTCTTTTGCCGTTCTAAGCAAATTTGTATGTGTCATCTCTAATATTCAAAATAAATTTCTCTTTTGTGTGCTCGTACCTATAGCGAGGCGGTGAGGGGTGGCTAATATTTTCCATGCTAGATGTGTTATTCTCACGATGAGTGTTTATTCACTTGTCATTGCACGAGAGTAAGGCAAAGGTATTAGGGATGCCCAGTCCCGAAATGAAAAATGAATTTACTTTATGTTGTCAAATAATAAATTCCATGGAAACTGTTGGTATCGAAGGCACTCGTGGATACGGTTAGCCATGGAAAGTGAAAGTATGGTGGAAAAAGGAATAAACTTTAATTTATGTTGGGGAACCGCCTATGATATATCTAGCATGGAAAGTGTAGAGACCTCTAAGTCGTTTTTGTTGGTGGGAAAAGTATGCCTCTCAAAATGTTTTATCTCTTAATTTTCTCTTTGAGCTCTGGCACCTCTACAAATCCCTACTTCCCTCCGCGAAGGGCCTTTCTTTTACTTTATGCAATTTTTCTTTTTGAATTTGAGTCTCCATCTTATCTTATAAAAGCGCCAACTAGGAGGCACTATGATCGTACTTGAGCATTGGGTGTAGTTAATATGCGAGTGTGTTTCATGAATGGATCAATGATTGAGCATGATGGGCTAGGTATAGCTTATTTTAGCGTTGATATTTTGAAAGACATGGTTGCTTGTTAATATGCTTGAGTATTGAAGTTATCATGTCAAAACTAGACTATTGCTTTGAACAATATAAAAGTCCAAATGTCCATGCTATAAAGAAAAGAATATGATATGACATGTTAGGCGGCATTCCACATCAAAAATTCTATTTTTATCATTTACCTACTTGAGGACGAGTGGGAATTAAGCTTGGGGATGCTGATATGTCTCCAACGTATCTATAATTTTAGATTGTTCCATGCTGTTATATTATCAATCTTGGATGTTTTATAATAATTTTATAGTCATTTTATATCATTTTTTGGTACTAACCTATTGACACAGTGCCAAGTGCCAGTTGCTGTTTTTTGCATGTTTTTTACATCACAGATAATCAATACCAAACGGAGTCCAAACGCAGCGAAATTTTTTTGAATTTTTTTGGACCAAAAGACACCCAATGGGCCGGAGAAGCGTCTAGAGAGTGCTCCGAGGGGAGCACAACCCAACAGGGCACGCTTGGGGGCCCAAGCGCGCCCTGGTGGGTTGTGCTCACCTCGGGTGCCCCCGGACCGCCTCTTTGCTCTATATATACCCCAATATTCCAAAAACCCTGTGGGAGTTGACAAAAATCAATTACAGCCGCAGCAGAGTCCAGAACCACCAAATCCAATCTAGACACCATCACGGAGGGGTTCACCACTTCCATTGGTGCCTCTCCGATGATGTGTGAGTAGTTCTTTGTAGACCTTCAGGTCTGTAGTTAGTAGCTAGATAGCTTCCTCTCTCTTGTTTGATTCTCAATACAATGGTCTCTTGGAGATCCATATGATGTAACTCTTTTGCGGTGTGTTTGTTGGGATCTGATGAACTTTGACTTTATGATCAGATCTATCTATTTTTATCCACGAAGGTTATTTGAGTTTATTTGATCTCTTATTGCTTATAGCCTCGTATTTCTTCTCCGATATTTGGGTTTTGTTTGGCCAACTTGATCTATTTTATCTTGCAATGGGAAGAGGTGCTTTGTAGTGGGTTCGATCTTACGGTGCTTGATCCCAGTGACAGAAGGGGAACCGACACGTATGTATCATTGCTACTAAGGATAAAACGATGGGGTATATTTCTACATAAATAGATCTTGTCTACATCATGTCATCGTTCTTATTGCATTACTCTGTTTCTCCATGAACTTAATACACTAGATGCATGCTGGATAACGGTCAATGTGTGGAGTAATAGTAGTAGATGCAGGCATGAGTCGGTCTACTAATCTTAGACGTGATGCCTATATAATGATCATTGTCTAGATGTCATCATGATTATTTGAAGTTCTATCAATTGCCCAGCAGTAATTCATTTACCCACAATTTGCTATTTTTCTCGAGAGAAGCCACTAGTGAAACCCACGCCCCCCCGGTCTCTCTCTCATATTATTTGCCTTTGTGATCTATTTTATTTGCCTTTTATTTTCAGATCTATTAAACCAAAAATACAAAAATACCTTGCTGCAATTTATTTTATTTGGCGTTCGATCTATCAATATTTAAAACTCTCTCACGTCCGTTTGCCTATTTCTGACACTGTTACCCGAAAGGGATTGACAACCCCTTTTACACGTCGAGTTGCGAGTATTTGTTATTTGTGTGCAGGTGCTATTTACGTAGTGTTGCTTGGTTCTCCTACTGGTTCGATAACCTTGGTTTCATATCTGAGGGAAATACCTACTACCACTGTGCTGCATCATCCCTTCCTCTTGGGGGAAATACCGATGTAGCTTCAAGCCGCAATATTTGAGGCCGTGAAAAGTGTTGGTGCAATATTTGCCCTCTTGTGTTTTGGAGATTGTTGACAGAAACCGGCATGGACTGATTTGTTTGTTAATGCATGCAGAGAGAAATAGTCCATGCAGAATTGAAGAGAATGGTGTCACCAGTGTCAAGTTCGAGGAACTTTACCGAAGAATATCTGCATTGCAGAGAAGAATGAGCTACATCTGTTGAAGACATGTAGGTGAGAAGATTGATGTGAACACTACCAAAAAAAGACACATTCGTGACATTTTGGACCGAACAAAATTTTTTTCTGTCATACTTATGACACTTCTATGACAATAATTGTGACAAAACACGGTATCATCATAGATGTGGTGGGGTCCTACTTCTATGACAAAAAATCGTGACAGAAAATGGGCTTTTCGTCCTGGGCGGGCCGGAGAAGCGGCTCCATGACATTCTTTGGGCCGTCCATGACGGAAAAAACCATGGTAGAAGCGAGGGCGAGGAAACTATCAGGGTGTTCCTAGTTACGGTGGGTGGTCGGGGCCGAGCGATGCGCGTTTCTCTCGTACACGCATGTGTGTGGGTGCGAAGGCGTTGGGCTCTAACTGAACCCGAGCGAGGCGTTGGGCTCTAGATGAACCCGAGCGATTGCACTGCAGGCTACGCGTTACTGAACCCAAGCGATCGATCGATGGCTGTTAACTGAACCCGATCGAGTGATTCCTTTGCTACTGCTACTAACTGAAGCCGACCGATGCTGCCTCTGGATGAACAGTAGCGTTGCTGGTGGGGGGGGTTGGATGAACAGTTCCCGGTGGGGGTGGATGAACAGGACCCCGTGGTGTTGCCTTTGGATGAACAGGACCCCGATCGATCGAGCCGGTTGGGGCTGGATGAACAGGACCCCATGGAGGGCTGGATGAACAGGACCTCCCCATGGAGGGCAGGATGAACAGTAGACGGTGGAGGGCTGGATGAACAGTAGCCCGTGGAGGGGTGGTTGAACAGGCGCCCGTGGAGAGGGCTGGTTGAACAGTAGCCGGTGGAGTAGCACGCGGTGGAGGCTGGATGAACAGGAGCCCATGGATGAACAGTCGCAGGTGGAGGTTGGAGGAGGTTGACGGTGGATGAACAGTAGCCCGTGGAGGCTGGAGGGGGTCGACGGTGGAGATGAACATTATCCCGTGGAGCCCCGTTTTGCGGTACGCCACACCCCTCCCAATGAACAGGACCCCCATTTCGACCGTAGCTCTCCAACACAAGTCCGTTTCCTCCGTTTTGCTTTATGCCACACCCCTCCCGATCAACAGGACCCCCGTTTCGAACGTAGGAGGTCTGTTTCCTCCGTTTTGCGGTACGCCAGACCCCTCCCGATGAACAGGATCCCGTTTCGAACGTGGCCGGTCGAACACAAGGCCGTTTCCTCCGTTCTGCGGTACGCCAGGCCTCGTTTCCATCGGCTTTTCCATCCAAGCCCTCCCGATGAGCACGACGATGCATTCCGTTCCGACCCAGCCGGTTGGCTCCCCATGAACACAACGACGATGTTGTTTCTCCGTTCTGACCCAGCCATGTACACGAGCCCTGGCCGTACGTATGCGCGAGTAGGTGTTCGAGACCCTGTCCGTATGTACGTACGTGGTCGTATTTTCTTTCTTGCACACTGACCGCTATACGTATGTGTACACGCTACATGCGCGCCTCTACTACGACAGGTGCATGCCTCTACATCGACCAGTATGTACGTACACGTTTGCGACCAGAATGACAATGCTACGTACGCTTCGACCAGGTGGGTCTCGACTGTCAGGCACTTCCTTGCGTGCGAAGATGTAGCTGCTGGGTCCCAGCAGTCAAGGGGACAAATCATTTTTTTTCAGACGCACTTCTTTGCGTGCGAGGATGTAGCTGGTGGGTCCCAGCAGTCAGGGGAAACCTTTTTTCGCGAAATACGATGGCCCGTCCAGTGGGTCCCCGCTGTCAGGTGGAGGAATAATTATTTTGCGCGTAATAAGGAGGCACTTCCTTGCTGCGGCCATGGACCCAGCTGTCAGCCTCTCCACGTACAGTCCACGTCCGATGAAAGCCGTTCCATGACCACGTTGACCACGCTGCGCCGAGAGCACCAGGGCGGTGGACGACGGCGAGGCCTAGGAAGGGGACGACACGGAGCCGGGGAAGACGCGGCAGTGGAAGCCCGCGCGGAGAGGAGTACGAGGGTTCACTGGTTCGGCTGCGGTGTGAGGCTGCAGTCGCCACAGGGCCTGGCCAGCGGTGGGAATAGTAGGGGCGGTGAGGCCTCCGCGGCAGCACAGCCGGCCACGGGAAGCAGGAGCATGCGGCATGACCGGCGCTGCTTTGGGTGACAGGAGCAAGAAGACCAAAGGTTGAAGAAGCACTACGGTCGTTGGATGGACATCATACGGTCACTGGAGCTAGAATCGTTCATATTGACTAAGTTGACAAAGCACTTCGTCCCCGTCAACTTAGTAGGCACACAAGTCAGCCTCTCACCAAGGTGGGTCCCAACCAGCAGGGGGAGTATTCATTTTTTTATGTAATAAGGAGGCACTTCCGGTGGGTCCGAGCTGACAGCGGGGGGGAACGTTTTTTCGCGCAATACGGTGGCCCGTCCAGTGGATCCCAGCAGTCAGGGGGGAAACGTTTTTTCGCAAAATACGGTGGCCCGTCCGAAGGGTCCCTGCTGTCAGGTGGAGGAATCATTGTTTTCCACGTAATAACGAGGCACTTCCTTGCTGCCATCGTGGACCCAGCTGTCAGCCTCTCCACGTATAGTCAACGTCCGATGGAAGTCGTTCCTTGACCACGTTGACCACGCCGCGCTGAGAGCACCAGGGCGGTGGACGACGGTGAGGCCTAGGAAGGGGACGACGCGGAGCCGGGGAAGACATGACAATGGAAGCCCGCGCGGAGAGGAGTAGGAGAGTTCACTGGTTCGGCTGCGGTGTGAGGCTGTTGTCGCTGCAGAATAACAGGGGTTGTGGGTGAGTAGAGGGATGGCCTGGCCAGCGGTGGGAGTAGTAGGGGGCGGTGAGGCCTCCGCGGCATCACATCCGGCCACGGGAGGCAGGAGCACGTGGCATGACCGGCGCTGCTTTGGGCGGCTGGAGCAAGACGACCAGAGGTTGAAGAAGCACTACGACCGTTGGATGGACATTGTACGGTCACTGCAGCTAGAATTGTTTATACTGACTAAGTTGACAAAGCCCTTGGTACGCGTCAACTTAGTAGGCCCACAGGTCAGCCTCTGAAATGGTGCGCCCAGATGTCAGGGGGGAATCATTTTTTGGGCGGCTGAAGCAAGAATATCTGAGATTGAAGAAGAAGCACGACATCCGTTGGATGGACATCCAACGGCCACAGCTGCCAGAACCGTGTGTTGTTGACAAAGCCTTGCATACGCGTCAACTTAGTTTTTTTGGGGACGCGTCAACTTAGAAGGCCCACAAGTGTGTGGCAGAGAACATATAGCCCATTTTCTAGCTAGGACAACAATTAATAATTTCAACCAACCGCTCAAAACAGAATTCAAAAAAAAATTCCCACATTTTTATGGGATCCGAAATATTTTTATCCGAAATTTCTAGTCAGATTAAATATAATTTACAAATAAAGTTGTATTACGTTAAAATCCAACGAAATATTGCACGCGCAACAAGTAATGAAATTAAAATTTTCAAATTCCAAAAATAATATATTTTTTAAACTAATTACGTGTTTGGTGCATTTTTTATAGTTACTACCCAGTTATTATAATTACATCCCATTTTTTATTTCTTAAAGTCCATTTTCTTGTTAAGCCTAATGCATACATCCTAGGAAAGTTTGCAGCCCAGCAGGGTGGAGAATAACAAGTTGACCCAGATATTGTGTACAACCGTCGGCCCAGTTGCATTGCTGATGCTGAAAAAAAAGGCATGTGTAGTACAGTACAACCTAACATGGCTACTCAGCCCACATTCGGCGACGCCGGAAAGGTCCAAACAAGGCTTCTGTACAACTTTTTGAAGTTACTGAGCTCAATTAATAACTTATGAAAAAAGTTAGATTACAGTGGAACCTAATTAAAAGCTGTCACGAGCAAAGAAATAATTCAATGGGTCCCACTTGTGCGTGTGTGTGTGTGAGAGAGAGAGAGAGAGACCCATCGGTCGATGCTCTTAAATATATCTTTCAGCCATATGCATTGCTGATGCTTAGTAAAAACTTACATAGTTGACACAATCATATAGAACATCATAGCACACTGAACTTGCATACAAAAATTTCATGCAGACGGCACAATCAGGATGGAAGCAGTTGATTGCTACGGGTAGGGCTATGTTGAAACCAACGAACTCGTACATAACGGTTCATCCCTTGAATGTTGTGCAAAGAAAACAGACAAACAACACAATAAGTTCGGCTAGCACATTAAGTTGACATACAACCCTTTCTAAAAAAATCAGGTACAAAATTAGAACATGTCACAATCAAATGTACTGGCACATCAGTGCTTCACACCCATAGCTCGGATTTAACTAGTATCTGACAAAATTCAGTTGTTACCTCATATTAGAGCACATCCAGGCAGCCAGCCCTGCCTCTTCTCCCAAAGAAGCAATGGCCTCCGTCGCGCGATGGAGTAGACCCTGTGCCATCCATCGTTCCGAGCAACACAGGGAAAGTCTGACGTTGACTCCTGTAATGGACGTCGTCGATGGACCCTGGCACCAGCAGTGGCGGCAGGACTTCGATTGATGGATTGACCACTTCTTCGACATGCGCGAACACTCGATACAGGTACATCCCTAACGTGGTCCGCGGCGGCCTTGGTGGCGACGAATAGTACAACCCCGATTCCTGCACCGGTATCTCAACACCAATCACCTTCGGTATGGTGGACGGCTTCTTCATGCATGCCATAACCGTTAGAGCCCAGCTGTCTGGAGGAACAAACATACTTACGACCTCACCTCCAAGGTCGTTGATAAGCTCATTCATGGACTCGTTGTTCCAAGCACGTCCAGGCATGTCGTGGAAGGTAAGCTTTGTTAAAAACTCAAACTCAGAGGGCACCCAGCCCCATCCTGGGTGCCACCGACCAAAGCTCACCAGCGCGCCATCACAGAACAAACGCCGGGAAGATTCGAACACACGACTGCAATCGAAAGTTGTCCGGAACCTGACGAAGAAATCAGCCGGTGGAGGACAGACTTCGACGAGCAAGTCACTTATTTTGATGCTGCACGCAATGCCAAGAGCTTTGACAAGGTCGTCCGGTGAGACAGGAGGCCCATCGCCGTTGATGGTTACCATCAGCACTTTGCCGGCAAACTGGTCGTCAAGCGCCGCCATGCCACTATTGAGCGACAGCACGCAGCGACCGAAGGCAGGACAGACCTCAGGATCTCCGGCTCGGAGATCCGCGTTGACCGGCAACATGATAGTGAGCTTGAGTACAGGGAGTACAGGAGGGGGATTAGGGGGAACTGGAGTAGGAATCGAGATTCCAGACTTGGGGGATGGGCAGGAGATTGGGGATGAAAAGGTAGCTTGAATTTTGAACACGCGCCAATATGCTCTCGGCGCGCAAGCGCACGAAAACATCGGTGGCGCCCACATGTCGGCCTAAGAGTCCTTATTCTTTCTTTTTGGAGAGCTCGGCCTTTTTGAGGATCTTTTGAGAGCCCGGCCTGAGAGTCATAATTGACCTATTTGGCATTGTGTTACTACGCGGCCCATATTCAACGACACCTCACTAGCCCAAACAAGTGTACATCATCGAAAAGACACTAAGCTCAAATTATATAACTTGAAAAAAGGAGATACACTCTGAACACTGGAGAATGGTGATGCCCTCATTTAGCCCACTAGGAGTGCGAGACAAGAAACAGTCTAAACAACGATATATACAACATTCAAACACTGACTAGTGACTACTACTGACATAAATAGCAAGACATGATAGTTCATAAGAAGTCTTGCTACACCACCAAAACGCACCCATCTGCAGTGCGCAGACTCTCGTGATCTAGATGAGAATGACATTCTAAACAGAGGCAACCATTACATAGTAAGAGTGACATAGACAAGGATGACCAAATGACAAGGAATATGCATAACAAAAGAAAGAACTACCCATCCAGAACAAGCAGCAAAGACAACAAAGTCATCCGAAGAGATGATCCAACACCATCATAATTTGCAGCCCCGCTTCAACGACCAATGATCCGGAGACACCAGTACTCCACCCTTTTGATGCAACAGCCCAACTACCTATCAACCTGAAGGCTTGAACCACATCACTGCCTGTCGTAATTGAGACATCCAGGGATCAAAGTTAATTCGGATGCCTTTGTCATTCTCACCTTCTTTTGGCTCCCGAACTCCTAGGGCTCGCCGTGTAGACACAGTTTTCCATAGCAAACAGAGCCTCTCTGCCATCAAGGTCCTTGCCAATGGTGATCTCTTGGTTAATAGGATAATTGAGTTCGAGAAACAGAGAGTGTGAACCAAGGCTGTTTACCCGCCTCCATCTAAAAAATCCTGAAGGCCCCAACAAGCTGGTATCCTGCTCATAGACGTAACAGCCACTATCCGGATACTCACGTATTTCACGGTGCTTGTATACAGTGGGGTTTTTGCAATATAACTTTTCCGGCTCATGTGTCCGAACGATCATCAGTCTTTTGTCGTCGTCTGATCGAGCGAGGAACCAGTTGTGCTTCCCTGTTTTTGGCAAAGGTGGTGTGATTACAAAGGGCAGTAACTGTAGGGACACTGCATCATATCAAAAAGGACAGACATTGTTAATGTAAGATCAACATTGTTCAGAGTATGAGTAGGATAATGCAAGAAACAACATTGATATGTCATTGTTGGAACTGGGAGGAAAATACAGGGAAATGTATACTGGGTTCGAAAATATAGAAGTGCCATGCATGGTTATACTCATGTTATCTCGCAATCGATTCTTCACAGGAAACTACCATGTAATGCATGTTATGGAATCATGTTCTGTCCTCACAAACAAATTCTTCAAGGTAACTAACAGACCATGCATTGTTATATACTCGTGTTCTATGGACAAATTTTTTTGTGAGGATATTATTCTAGCCATTGATTGCTGAAGGGCGAATATAGGTATGTACACATGGTAAGCATTACAGGATTTCACTACTTCCAAATATAGAGTTCTCCATATGCACATTTACTTCCCTAATGTATGGTTAGATGAAACCAATAGTGTGGTGCATGTTTCTACATTGTGAAAATGAGGAAACCAACACAGCCATTGATACACACTCATATTTAGTAGTAGTATATAGATTAATATAAAATAAGGAGAATATCCATATATTCCTAACCATTTGATTATTCAGGGGTACAAATTGGCTGTAATGACATGATCACAATCGCATGAATTAACTCATTCCAAATATAGCTGATTTCCGACGTCTCTAATACATTGCCATAGTTCTACTCAAATTCTACTCAAACAGGGATATGCCAATCATCACAAAAAGTTCAAACAGTGTCATGGCGTCATTAACATGAGATGGAAACAACTTACACGCACCGTCCCAGCAATACGTGGTGCCATCTTCTTTGTTGATCGCGTAGATGATGCCATTGTGTTCAATAGAATTAGAGAAGTGTGTATCAGCTTTGACGATGATCCACTGCGATCTAAGTTGTCTCCAGCTAAAGAAGGCACCGGCGTAAAGATAGGCGAGTCCACAGTCGAACAAGGCAATTAGCTTGAAGTCTGTGTAATTCGCATGTCGTGTGGGCACTTGGCAGATTACAATCTTCTGCAAAACAAAGTCCGTCCAACTGGCCTGGTAATCTAGATGACTAGGACCGCGATGGTAAAACTCTATATAATCCAACGGAGGAAGGATAATCTCATGGGAGGTCTGGAAGTTCATGAGCACCAACTTTTTACCATCTTCTCTGAAGGCAGCCATCCCATGGGAATTCATGCCGACCAAGTGCATACCTGCCAAGAAGTTTCGAGCGATGGTGATCAGATCGAAGTCGAGGGAAATGAGGTACGGCGACCCACTACATACCTGCAAAGAAGTTTCGGCTAATGGAGATTGGATTGAAATCGAGGGGCATCATGTACGCCTTCGTATCATGGTGAGCCAATCTCGCAAGACCAGATAGCAGAAAGCAGGGTGTCTTGAAAAGCTTTGGCCTTGCTTCGATGATGGTCATGTGCATGCCCCTCGAGCATGCAGCCAGCCGCAGGGCGCTCAACATATCCATATACGAACAACAAAGGTCGAGGACGTCACTGGGGAGATTGCTCCAATCGTGGCTCACATGGATCCTGCGCGGTTCGCATTCGGCCATGGTGGAGTTTGGAAGGTGGGGTTTTGGGGGGCTTTATTTATGGGGGAGAAGGCTGTCGGTGCTGGAGCGGCTAGCGAGGGAATAGTGGTACTGGGGGAGGCGAGCGAGGAAAGGGTATGCGAGGCACAGTGAGATAATGAAGAGTGACCTCGGGATCTCTGGCGAGACGGAGATGGAGATGGAGTGGTGCTAGGGGAGAGGGAGTCGAGGCGAGGCATGCTATACATCGGGCGTTATAGTGACTGCACAGTGCACAAGGTGAGGCTGACTTTGTTAACCCAGACACGCCGCCTGGACTGGTGTCACCTCGGGCGCAGGGTCTTGTCACTTCACTATGAGGACCGAATGAATAATAGTATTTTTGACCATCAAGTGTACCACGGTTGTACTACTAGTAATAGTAGGAGTAGTAGGAACATGAGTACACTCCCGTGCTAGCATGCCTCTGGGTTCACTTCATCCTCCAGCTATCATCCATATTGCGAGCAGAACCAAATTCTCGTGCATGCGGAAGCACGAAGAAGGACTTTTCTTTTTTGAGGATAACCGCATATTCCTTAACCGTACTAGGAACATGAGTAGTACTCCCTCCGGTCCTCTTTTGTCTGCGCATAACTTTTTTCAGTATTTCTCTAATTAGTCTGCGTATATACCCTTTTGCATGCGCCCATTTCCCTCCATGCCCTGCATTCACAGCATAAATTAGCATACGCATGAGCAGCTGCAGCCAGACTCCAGCCAATAAACTGCAGCATACGAGTGGGCCATTCTATGCGCTTGGGAGAGAGAAAAGGGAACTGAAGAGCCCATCCAATCCATTGCATGTAGCAGTCAAACCACCGGAGCTCTCCTCATGCATGCGCATAACTTCTCCCATTTACTTCTCCCTCGGGAACCGATTTTCCTTGGCTTTTTCACTACTCCTTGATCTTCATTTTCATCCAAACCACACTGCATTCACATTGTTTTAACCTCTTCACATCCTCCTGGAGTAATTCTGAAGCCCCTATAAATAATCATATTCTTCAGTTAGACTAGCCATCTAATCCTAATTCTCCAAGCCATAGCCCTCTAGTCCAGCGGTTCCAAATGGCGAAAGAGATCGAGATGTAGGTTTTTAGCGTCCAACATGTCCTCGTCGAAGGCTCGTTGAGCATAGTTGCCACAGTCACCGACCACCCAAGGGTTGTTTGGAAGTGGATCAACAATGTATCCAACTTCCTCCAAAAGGTGGAGATGAATGTCATCGGTCTCGACACAGCGTACACAGAGCGTGCCACTGGAAAGATCCAATGTGCCGTTGTCCTTCAGTTGTGCCTCGAAGATGATGTTTTGGTGTACCACATCATACACGCGCCCTCCATACCAGGTGAGCTTCATGATTTCTTGTCTCGGGAGGACATATACTTCTGTGGGGTAGCCATCACAGGGGACAAACAAAAGTTGGAGCCGTACAACCTTGATTTGAAAAGCATCGCTGACCTACAAACCAGAATAAAAATTCCTATAGAAGATTGTGATACACCGACACCATCCCTATTCGACGTAGAAAATTTTGTGCTCAGAAAAAATCTTCAGAAGGGTGACGAGATGCTGGCATTAAGGTCGTCTAGATGGGAGAATTATCCCTTGACGCACAAACGGATAAAATATGCTGCCCTCGATGCCCGTGTGAGTTTCGAGATAGCTGCAAGGTCCATAGAGCTTGTTGCGAAGCCGTCTCCCACAGAAAATTAGAAGAAGAAGAAGAAGAAGAACTATTTCCTCTCTTTAAAAAATATTCCCTCTCTATGTATATTGATATAGATGGACTATTTCGATGGTGTGCATGTCTTTGGAACAAGTAGTAGCATGGGTCCGCTTGACTATAAGGAACTATTTATCCGCCTAGCTTTCTCTACTACTCCTTCCAGTGAACAAGTAGTAGAACGGAGGGAGTACTGCGTTGACTGAAAAAAAAGATAAATCACCCAAAACAAGATCTTCCCGTTTTTTATTCCTACGATGCTGTGTCGTGCACGTACCTACTAGTTGTATAGTGGCAGTACTAGTTGTATAGTACTACAAACTTGGTACTAGTAGGAGTAGGGTAGTACGGAATGCTCCTACTCTATCAACGAGCCCCATCTAACACCAAATTTCTTGGCTTCCGTGCTACAGCTAGATCTTCCCCTCGTTTCCGTTTTCCAACCCGGCAGCGGGCGGGGTGCAGTTTGCCAATAGTCGGTTTGCTCAACGGCGGTCCCACTTGAAAGTGCAAATGCTAGGCAACACGCCTTCCCTAAGCAATGTGTCGTGTCGTACGGACCGTGGAGTACTCCCGATTCCTGGGCGTGTGTGGGGAGAGTGCGACGCGAACGCGGTAGGCCTTTTCCTTTTACTAGCAATGTGCCCGTGCGTTGCGACGGATCCAAAGTAGTAGAATAGTAGTACTTGTTCACAAACTTGAAAGAAATCACTCTTGTTTTGATATACTCCTAATATATTACTCCCTCCATTCCTAAATATTTGTCTTTTTAGAGATTTCAAATGGACTATCACATTCGGATTATATAGACATATTTTGAAGTGTAGATTCACTCATTTTGCTCCGTATGTAGTCACTTATTAAAATCTCTAGAAAGACAAATATTTAGGAATGGAGGGAGTATTTTTCACTCAAAATATATTTCTCAGGCTGTTTTGATGAGGTGAGGGAGGGATGTCGTTGCTTTCAAGATAATAAGGGGTTTTCTGCAAATTGGAGCAGAGAAGTGGGCTATTGTTGCAAAAATGCCACAACTTACCTCACAGCCGTTAGATGCAGATCTAATGGTCAGAAACGACGGATGGCAGACACACCACCATCACCAACTGAGTCTTTTATAGGAGTATATATTTCTCAGGCTGTTTTGATGAGGTGAGGGAGGGATGTGGTTCCTTTCAAGATAATAAGGGGTTTTCTGCAAATTGGAGCAGAGAAGTGAGCTATTGTTGCAAAAATGCCACAACTTACCTCACGGCCGTTAGATGCAGATTTTATGGTCAGAACCGATGGATGGCAAACACACCACCATCACCAACTGAGTCTTTTATAGGAGTAGGAGTAGAGAAAAATGTATAAATTGTAACATTTTGGTTCTGCTCCTTGGCATGATCGATAGATAGAAATAACGATTGGAAACACTAGGGCGGGGCTATTTCCGCCAGATAAGCAGGGTACGTAGTAGCTAGGTTGGCGCATCATCAGTTTGGTCACACGCGGTCCGACATGTTCTAGTGTTTCTAGCAAGATGCCCGCGGGTTTCACGAAGTTGATGGAAAAGGTAAGCACAACTTATAAATTGACGGATGGAGTACTAGTTACAGTAATGCATATAATTAAGCAAAGGGATCGCACATGTCGGTATTGACTAGAACGAGAATGCAACAGCACAATAAGAATTGAGGCCACGATGATGATGCGATCGCAGTGGTGGTTACAAAGGGCAAGAAGAAAGATGCATCCATCAACGTACGACCTCCTCCTCCTCAACTTAGTGCGCCGGGCCACCGACCGGAGGCTAAGTAGCGGCGGATTTTGTGGCGAGGTCGAGGTGCTTCTCAGCAAAAGCATCCAAGGCTTCCAGCCGGTTGAGGAAGGCCAACATCGTAGCATCCTCACTGGCCTTGTAGATACATATGTACACAGTTTGCTCGTACACGTGGATGTGTAGGTCGACGAATTCTTGCAGGGTGAGGCGCCTCGCAGCGAGCGTGACCTCCAGGTGGACATTCTTCGTGGCATCGGCGGGCAGTCGCAGGGCCACCAGTTCTTGAAAGAGGTTCTGGCCATGGAGGCCGATTAGGGTGGTAGGCAATGAGGAGCACGGGCGCGCGGGCTAGAGGAATACGGTGATGTCATCTGCAAGCTTCTTGAGGATGGTGAACTTGTTGGTGGTGGCAACGATCATCTGGTCCAACTGAGAGTCGTAGTTGGCGTCAACGGCGGCCATCCACCAGCCGGTCTCCAATACCGCCTGGAGACGATCCTCGGCGCCATGCCGCAGGCCGACATCGTGGACCATCTGGCACCGCCGCTGGCCGCTCGCGTGCATCACCGGCATAGGTCTGGAGTGAGCTCTTTTGCGCTTAGCGTAGGTGCTTAGGCAAATGCTTAGGTGCGTACGATGTGGTAGCTGCATTAGAATGGAGGGGCGCCTTTATATGAGGGCAAACTGCGTTGCATCACATCGTGCAGCCTCTTTTCCCGGTCCTCCTCCCATTACTTCCCTCATGCATTAATTGAAGGAGGATGCATTTGTTGGAAATATGCCCTAGAGGCAATAATAAAAGCTTTATTATTATATTTCTTTGTTCCTGATAATTGTCTTTATTCATACTATAATTGTATTATCCGGAAATCGTAATACATGTGTGAATAACAGACACCAACATGTCCCTAGTAAGCCTCTAGTTGACTAGCTCATTGATCAACAGATAGTCATGGTTTCCTGGCTATGGACATTGGATGTCATTGATAACGGGATCACATCATTAGGAGAATGATGTGATGCACAAGACCCAATCCTAAGCATAGCGCAAGATCGTGTAGTTCGTTTGCTAGAGCTTTTCCAATGTCAAGTATCTTTTCCTTTGACCATGAGATCATGTAACTCCCGGATACCGTAGGAGTGCTTTGGGTGTACCAAACGTCACAATGTAACTGGGTGACTATAAAGGTGCACTACAGGTATCTCCGAAAGTGTCTGTTGGGTTGACACGGATCGAGACTGGATTTGTCACTCCGTATGACGGAGAGGTATCACTGGGCCCACTCGGTAATGCATCATCATAATGAGCTCAAAGTGACCAAGTGTCTGGTCACGGGATCATGCATTACGGTACGAGTAAAGTGACTTGCCGGTAACGAGATTGAACGAGGTATTGGGATACTGACGATCGAATCTCGGGCAAGTAAAATACCGACTGACAAAGGGAATTGCATACGGGGTTGCTTGAATCCTCGACATCGTGGTTCATCCGATGAGATCATCGTGGAGCATGTGGGAGCCAACATGGGTATCCATATCCCGCTATTGGTTATTGACCGGAGAGCGTCTCGGTCATGTCTACATGTCTCCCGAACCCGTAGGGTCTACACACTTAAGGTTCGGTAACGCTAGGGTTGTAGGGATATGTATATGCAGTAACCCGAATGTTGTTCGGAGTCCCGGATGAGATCCCGGACGTCACGAGGAGTTCTGGAATGGTCCGGAGGTAAAGATTTATATATGGGAAGTCCTGTTTCGGCCATCGGGACAAGTTTCGGGGTAATCGGTATTGTACCGGGACCACCGGAAGGGTCCCGGGGGTCCAGCGGATGGGGCCACCTGTCCTGGGGGGCCACATGGGCTGTAGGGGGTGCGCCTTGGCCTACATGGGCCAAGGGCACCAGCCCTAAGAGGCCCATGCGCCTAGGGTTACAAGGGGAAAGAGTCCTAGGAGGGGAAGGCACCTCCTAGGTGCCTTGGGGGGGAGGGAAACCCCCCTTGGCCGCCGCCCCACCCTAGGAGATTGGATCTCCTAGGGCCGGCGCCCCCCCTTGGCCCTCCTATATATAGTGAGGGAAGGAGGGCTTTTCTCCCACGCCTTTGGTTGCCTCCTTCTCCCTCTCCAACACCTCCTCCTCCTCCATAGCGCTTGGCGAAGCCCTGACGGAGTACTGCAGCTCCATCACCACCACGCCGTCGTGCTGCTGCTGGAGCCATCTTCCTCAACCTCTCCTTCCCCTTGCTGGATCAAGAAGAAGGAGACGTTACGCTGACCATACGTGTGTTGAACGTGGAGGTTCCGTCCGTTCGGTTCTAGGATCTTCGGTGATTCGAATCATGTCGAGTACGACTCCCTCATCCCCGTTCTTTGAACGCTTCCGCTTGCGATCTACAAGGTACGTAGATGCTTCTAATCACTCGTTGCTAGATGACCTCCTAGATGGATCTTGGTGAAACCTTAGGAAAATTTTTGTTTTCTGCTACGTTCCCCAACAGTGGCATCATGAGCCAGGTTTATGCGTAGTTCTCTTGCACGAGTAGAACACAATTTGTTGTGGGCGTTGATGTTGTCAACTTTCTTGCCGCTACTAGTCTTATCTTGCTTCAACGGTATTGTGGGATGAAGCGGCCCGGACCAACCTTACACGTATGCTTACGTGAGACCGGTTCCACCGACTAACATGCACAAGTTGCATAAGGTGGCTGGCGGGTGTCTGTCTCTCCTACTTTAGTTGAAGAGGATTCGATGAAAAGGGTCCTTATGAAGGGTAAATAGAAGTTGACAAATCACGTTGTGGCTTTCACGTAGGTAAGAAAACGTTCTTGCTAGAACCCTACTTCAGCCACGTAAAACTTGCAACAACAATTAGAGGACGTCTAACTTGTTTTTGCAGCAAGTGCTTTGTGATATGATATGGCCAAAGTTGTGATGAATGATGAATGATATATATGTGATGTATGAGTTGTTAATGCTATTGTAATAAGAATCACGACTTGCATGTCGATGAGTATGAAAACCGGCAGGAGCCATAGAAGTTGTCTTTATTTTTGTATAACCTGCGAGTCATCGAGAAACGCCATGTAAATTACTTTACTTTATTGCTAAATGCGTTAGCCATAGTAGTAGAAGTAATAGTTGGCGAGCAACTTCATGGAGACACGATGATGGAGATCATGGTGTCATGCCGGGGACAAGATGATCATGGAGCCCCAAGATGGAGATCAAAGGAGCTATGTGATATTGGCCATATCATGTCACTATTATTATTTGATTGCATTTGATGTTTATCATGTTTTGCATCTTGTTTACTTAGAACGACGGTAGTAAATAAGATGATCCCTTACAACAATTTCAAGAAGTGTTCTCCCCTAACTGTGCACCTTTGCTAAAGTTCGTCGTTTCGAAGCACCACGTGATGATCGGGTGTGATAGATCCTTACGTTCACATACAACGGGTGTAAGACAGTTTTACACATGCAAAACACTTAGGGTTAACTTGACGAGCCTAGCATGTACAGACATGGCCTCGGAACACAGAGACCGAAAGGTCGAACACGAGTCGTATGGAAGATACGATCAACATGAAGATGTTCACTGACGATGACTAGTCCGTCTCACGTGACGATCGGACACGGCCTAGTCGACTCGGATCGTGTAACACTTAGATGACTGGAGGGATGTCTAATCTGAGTGGGAGTTCATTAATAATTTGATTAGATGAACTTAATTATCATGAACTTAGTCTAAAACTTTACAATATGTCTTGTAGATCAAATGGCCAACGTAGTCCTCAACTTCAACGCGTTCCTAGAGAAAACCAAACTGAAAGACGATGGCAGCAACTACACGGACTGGGTCTGGAACCTGAGGATCATCCTCATAGCTGCCAACAAAGATTATGTCCTAAAAGCACCGCTAGGTGATCCACCCGTCCCACAGAACCAAGACGTTATGAACGCTTGGCAGACACGTGCTGATGACTACTCCCTCGTTCAGTGCGGCATGCTTTACAGCCTAGAGCCGGGGCTCCAAAAGCATTTTGAGAGACATGGAGCATATGAGATGTTCGAAGAGCTGAAAATGGTTTTTCAAGCTCATGCCCGGATCGAGAGATATGAAGTCTCCGACAAATTCTTCAGCTGCAAGATGGAGGAAAATAGTTCTGTCAGTGAGCACATACTCACTATGTCTGGGTTACATAACCGCTTGACTCAGCTGGGAGTTAATCTCCCGGACGACGCGGTCATTGACAGAATTCTCCAGTCGCTTCCACCAAGCTACAAGAGCTTTGTGATGAACTTCAATATGCAGGGGATGGAAAAGACCATTCCTGAAGTATTTGCTATGCTGAAATCAGCAGAGGTAGAAGTCAAGAAGGAACATCAAGTGTTGATGGTGAATAAAACCACTAAGTTCAAGAAGGGCAAGGGTAAAAAGAACTTCAAGAAGGACGGCAAGGAAGTTGCCGCGCCCGGCAAGCAAGCTGCCGGGAAGAAGTCAAAGAATGGACCCAAGCCTGAGACGGAGTGCTTTTATTGCAAAGGGAAGGGTCACTGGAAACGGAACTAACCCAAATACTTAGCGGACAAGAAGGCCGGCAACACCAAAGGTATATTTGATATACATGTAATTGATGTGTACCTTACCAGTACTCGTAGTGACTCCTGGGTATTTGATACCGGTGCCGTTGCTCATATTTGTAACTCACAGCAGGAGCTGCGGAATAAGCGGAGACTGGCGAAGGACGAGGTGACAATGCGCGTCGGGAATGGTTCCAAGGTCGATGTGATCGCCATCGGCACGCTGCCTCTACATTTACCTACAGGATTAGTTTTAAACCTCAATAATTGTTATTTAGTGCCATCTTTGAGCATGAACATTTTATCGGGATCTCGTTTAATTCGAGATGGCTACTCATTTAAATCTGAGAATAATGGTTGTTCCATTTATATGAGAGATATGTTTTATGGTCATGCTCCTATGGTAAATGGTTTATTCTTAATGAATCTCGAGCGTAATGCTACACATATTCATAGTGTGAG
Organism: Triticum urartu; assembly: GCF_003073215.2. NCBI lineage: Eukaryota > Viridiplantae > Streptophyta > Magnoliopsida > Poales > Poaceae > Triticum > Triticum urartu. Next base: position 278,998,882 of record NC_053022.1, read on the forward strand.
TACCAAAAGATGTAAGGTTGATAATGATAGTCCCACATACTTGTGGCACTGCCGCCTTGGTCACATAGGTGTCAAACGCATGAAGAAGCTCCATGCAGATGGACTTTTAGAGTCTCTTGATTATGAATCATTTGACACGTGCGAGCCATGCCTCATGGGTAAGATGAACAAGACTCCATTCTCAGGAACAATGGAGCGAGCAACCAACTTATTGGAAATCATACATACTGATGTGTGCGGTCCAATGAGTGTTGAGGCTCGCGGTGGCTATCGTTATGTTCTCACCCTCACCGATGACTTGAGTAGATATGGGTATGTCTACTTAATGAAACACAAGTCTGAAACCTTTGAAAAATTCAAGGAATTTCAGAGTGAGGTTGAGAATCAACGTGACAGTAAAATCAAGTTTCTACGATCAGATCTTGGAGGAGAATACTTGAGTCACGAATTTGGCACACACTTAAGGAAATGTGGAATCGTTTCACAACTCACGCCGCCTGGAACACCTCAGCGTAACGGTGTGTCCGAACGTCGTAATCGCACTCTATTGGATATGGTGCAGACTATGATGTCTCTTATCGATTTACCGCTATCATTTTGGGGATACGCTCTAGAGACAGCTACATTCACTTTAAATAGGGCTCCGTCTAAATCCGTTGAGACGACACCGTATGAATTATGGTTTGGCAAGAAACCTAAGCTGTCATTTCTAAAAGTTTGGGGATGCGATGCTTATGTCAAGAAACTTCAACCTGAAAAGCTCGAACCCAAGTCGGAAAAATGCGTCTTCATAGGATACCCTAAGGAAACCATTGGGTATACCTTCTACCTAAGATCCGAAGGCAAGATATTTGTTGCCAAGAACGGACTCTTTCTGGAGAAAGAGTTTCTCTCGAAAGAAGTAAGTGGGAGGAAAGTAGAACTTGATGAAGTATTACCTCTTGAACCAGAAAATGGCGCAACTCAAGAAAATGTTCCTGAGGTGCCTGCACCGACTAGAGAGGAAGTTAATGATAATGATCAAGATACTTCTGATCAAGCTCCTGCTGAAATTCGAAGGTCCACAAGGACACGTTCCGCACCAGAGTGGTACGACAACCCTGTCTTGGAAATCATGTTGTTAGACAACAGTGAACCTTCGAACTATGAAGAAGCGATGGCGGGCCCGGATTCCGACAAATGGCTAGAAGCCATGAAATCCGAGATAGGATCCATGTATGAAAATGAAGTATGGACTTTGACTGACTTGCCCGTTGAGCGGCGAGCCATAGAAAATAAATGGATCTTTAAGAAGAAGACAGACGTGGATGGTAATGTGACCATCTATAAAGCTCGGCTTGTCGCTAAGGGTTATCGACAAGTTCAAGGAGTTGACTACGATGAGACTTTCTCACCGGTAGAGAAGCTAAAGTCCGTCCGAATCATGTTAGCAATTGCCGCATTCTACGATTATGAGATATGGCAAATGGACATCAAAACGGCATTCCTTAATGGTTTCCTTAAGGAAGAGTTGTATATGATGCAACCGGAAGGTTTTGTCGATCCTAAGAATGCTAACAAGGTGTGCAAGCTCCAACGCTCAATTTATGGGCTGGTGCAAGCATATCGGAGTTGGAACATTTGCTTTGATGAGATGATCAAAGCGTTTGGGTTTACGCAGACTTATGGAGAAGCCTGCGTTTACAAGAAAGTGAGTGGGAGCTCTGTAGCATTTCTCATACTATATGTAGATGACATACTTTTGATGGGAAATGATATAGAACTCTTGGACAGCATCAAGGCCTACTTGAATAAGAGTTTTTCAATGAAGGACCTTGGAGAAGCTGCTTATATATTAGGCATCAAGATCTATAGAGATAGATCAAGACGCCTCATAGGTCTTTCACAAAGCACATACCTTGATAAGATTTTGAAGAAGTTCAAAATGGATCAGTCCAAGAAAGGGTTCTTGCCTGTTTTGCAAGGTGTGAGATTGAGCTCTGCTCAATGCCCGACCACAGCAAAAAGATAAAGAAGAGATGAGTGTCATCCCCTATGCTTCAGCCATAGGATCTATTATGTATGCCATGCTGTGTACCAGAACAGATGTAAACCTTGCCGTAAGTTTGGTAGGTAGGTACCAAAGTAATCCCGGCAAGGAACACTGGACAGCGGTCAAGAATATCCTGAAGTACCTGAAAAGGACAAAGGACATGTTTCTCGTTTATGGAGGTGATGAAGAGCTCGTCGTAAAGGGTTACGTCGACGCTAGCTTCGACACAGATCCGGATGACTCTAAGTCACAAACCGGATACGTGTATATGTTGAATGGTGGAGTAGTGAGCTGGTGCAGCTGCAAGCAGAGCGTCGTGGCGGGATCTACATGTGAAGCGGAGTACATGGCAGCCTCGGAGGCAGCACATGAAGCAATATGGGTGAAGGAGTTCATCACCGACCTAGGAGTCATACCCAATGCGTCGGGGCCAATCAAACTCTTTTGTGACAACACTGGAGCTATTGCACTTGCCAAGGAGCCCAGGTTTCACAAGAAGACAAGGCACATCAAGCGTCGCTTCAACTCCATTCGTGAAAATGTTCAAGATGGAGACATAGAGATGTGTAAAGTACATACGGACCTGAATGTAGCAGATCCGTTGACTAAACCTCTCCCTAGGGCAAAACATGATCAACACCAGAATTCCATGGGTGTTCGATTCATCACAATGTAACTAGATTATTGACTCTAGTGCAAGTGGGAGACTGTTGGAAATATGCCCTAGAGGCAATAATAAAAGCTTTATTATTATATTTCTTTGTTCATGATAATTGTCTTTATTCATGCTATAATTGTATTATCCGGAAATCGTAATACATGTGTGAATAACAGACACCAACATGTCCCTAGTAAGCCTCTAGTTGACTAGCTCGTTGATCAACAGATAGTCATGGTTTCCTGGCTATGGACATTGGATGTCATTGATAACGGGATCACATCATTAGGAGAATGATGTGATGGACAAGACCCAATCCTAAGCATAGCGCAAGATCGTGTAGTTCGTTTGCTAGAGCTTTTCCAATGTCAAGTATCTTTTCCTTTGACCATGAGATCATGTAACTCCCGGATACCGTAGGAGTGCTTTGGGTGTACCAAACGTCACAACGTAACTGGGTGACTATAAAGGTGCACTACAGGTATCTCCGAAAGTGTCTGTTGGGTTGACATGGATCGAGACTGGGATTTGTCACTCCGTATGACGGAGAGGTATCACTGGGCCCACTCGGTAATGCATCATCATAATGAGCTCAAAGTGACCAAGTGTCTGGTCACGGGATCATGCATTACGGTACGAGTAAAGTGACTTGCCGGTAACAAGATTGAACGAGGTATTGGGATACCGACGGTCGAATCTCGGGCAAGTAAAATACCGATTGACAAAGGGAATTGCATACGGGGTTGCTTGAATCCTCGACATCGTGGTTCATCCGATGAGATCATCGTGGAGCATGTGGGAGCCAACATGGGTATCCAGATCCCGCTATTGGTTATTGACCGGAGAGCGTCTCGGTCATGTCTACATGTCTCCCGAACCCGTAGGGTCTACACACTTAAGGTTCAGTGACGCTAGGGTTGTAGGGATATGTATATGCAGTAACCCGAATGTTGTTCGGAGTCCCAGATGAGATCCCGGACGTCACGAGGAGTTCCGGAATGGTCCGGAGGTAAAGATTTATATATGGGAAGTCCTGTTTTGGCCATCGGGACAAGTTTCGGGGTAATCGGTATTGTACCAGGACCACCGGAAGGGTCCCGGGGGTCCACCGGGTGGGGCCACCTGTCCTGGGGGGCCACATGGGCTGTAGGGGGTGCGCCTTGGCCTACATGGGCCAAGGGCACCAGCCCCAAGAGGCCCATGCGCCTAGGGTTACAAGGGGAAAGAGTCCTAGGAGGGGAAGGCACCTCCTAGGTGCCTTGGGGGGGGTAGGGAAACCCCCCTTGGCCGCCGCCCCACCCTAGGAGATTGGATCTCCTAGGGCCGGTGCCCCCCCTTGGCCCTCCTATATATAGTGAAGGAAGGAGGGCTTTTCTCCCACGCCTTTGGTTGCCTCCTTCTCCCTCTCCAACACCTCCTCCTCCTCCATAGCGCTTGGCGAAGCCCTGACGGAGTACTGCAGCTCCATCACCACCACGCCGTCGTGCTGCTGCTGGAGCCATCTTCCTCAACCTCTCCTTCCCCTTGCTGGATCAACAAGAAGGAGACGTTACGCTGACCGTACGTGTGTTGAACGCGGAGGTGCCGTCCGTTCGGTGCTAGGATCTTCGGTGATTCGAATCACGTCGAGTACGACTCCCTCATCCCCGTTCTTTGAACGCTTCCGCTTGCGATCTACAAGGTACGTAGATGCTTCTAATCACTCGTTGCTAGATGAACTCCTAGATGGATCTTGGTGAAACCGTAGGAAAATTTTTGTTTTCTGCTACGTTCCCCAACAGCATTGGCCGTTAAACATTTCGAACCGCTACTCCCTCCCTCGTTTGCATTAAAGCCGTATCGGGAACTGCGACGCCCGCTGTCAAATAGAATAGTACTGTGCCGCCCGCTGCACGCCCGGTTGAACACGCCTCCTCGCCTCCATCAAACCCCTCCGTTAAACCCACATGAAAACCGAGAAACCTACTCCGGCCACACGTCCATTCATGAGCGGGCCGGAATTAAACGCAACACTGGCCGAGCTCCTCCCGTCCGCCCTCAGTTTAAATGAGGCCAGACGCCGGCCAAGCTCCTAGCGTCTGCCCTCTATTTACATGAGGCCAGACAGACAGCAGGCAAGAATTGCACCCCTCCGCCGCTCCCCCATCTCCCCCTTCACCATTTTCTCCACTCTTCCGATGGCTTCTAAGGAGCCGTTCTCCAGCATATTACCCGGCTGGGTGGCCCGCCGAGCCCTCCGGATACGGGCGAGGCCACTTGGTGCTTCAACAACCTCGCTTGGCCCGACGGAGCCAGTTGCCACCCAAAGCAGGTGCGTGGTTCAGCAACTTGCCGCTCCAGTTCAGCTCAATGAGGAGTGGCGAGTTGCTCCACGCCGGCACAATGGCGAGCACACCGGTACGGGTGTCGTCGCTGCCGCGTCGTACCGCGCCACCAGTGTATGCGGTGCCGTGCCTCCCGTGTGTGTGGGCGCGCCTCCCGTGCCTGCGGCAGCGCCATGCAGGCAGAGACAGAAGTCGGGTGCGTGGAGAGCGATGAGTCGGTGGCCAGCTTCTCCGTGTCCGCCGCCATCATCGAGGAGAAGTAGAACACGGGAGGCCGCCGCCACTTGGGTCCCATGAAGGCCACCGCCGAAGCGATGACTGTGCATTCAGGTGGTTTCTTTGCTTCTTAGTCTCTTCCGAGGACCTTCGTCGACCCCGCAAAGTGTCGGCCGGACATGAGGAAGACAAAGGGATCCGCGGGCGGCCATTTAGATTATGTACTCCCTCTCCAGCTGGCGGGAAATTTTTGTTCTAAGAATGGATAAATTTTATGTGTCTATAACTAAAATAAGTCTAGATACATCCATTTCTAGGACAAGTATTTCCGGACAGTATTAGTTATACCAAGAGAGCCGGATTGGCACCACTTAGTTCATGTAAATGTAATGAAATCCATCATGTTTATATGAAGATCCGCCTTTTTATACGAAATCCTTCATGCTTATAAGAAATCAGTCCGTCTTTGCACGAATTTCATCTGGTTGGTTAGAGTTGTGAAAATGTATGCCGTTGGCGTTTGATGTCGTCCTCCGCGGAAGGAAGCGGGAGGAAATTTTCCGGCTGCCGTTGGAGATGCTCTTATGATAGAAATAATAGAGTGACATCCAATCCATTTGAGTTAATTGCGTGTATGATTGTCCCTCTATAAAAAGTTAATTGCATGTACAATGTACACGTGACTTGCAGGGTGGCTACAACTTCGTACAGAAAGTTAAAAAGAAACAAGTCCATCCTTAATCTTGTATTCTAAGTACTCTGTGGGTTCCACTGTCAGTACAGTAGCGAAAGAAGTATATATTAAATAAGTAATATATAATATAAAAAATCTAAAGTTAAAGACAGAATTCGAACTCATGTCATTGCGTTGCGAGCATCCAACGCTAACCAGTCCAACACATTTTTGTTGTAGACCATGCTGGAGATATATCTCCATGTCTACTCTTATACTCCATCCTTTCCTAAATATTTGTCTTTTTTAGATTTCAAATTGAGTACCACATACGGATGTGTATGTAGACATATTTTAGAGTGTAGATTCACTCATTTTGCTCCATATGTAGTCACTTGTTGAAATATCTAAAAAGACAAATATTTAGGAATGGAGGGAGTAGAAAACAGAGTTGGTGATGATGGTGTGTGTTCCATCCTGCAATATAGGCCGTCGGATTTATATCTAACGGATAGGAATAAAACTATGGCAATTTTGCAAAAATATACCCACACCCCTCTCCATGTTCGCAAATAAGGCCTTCCCTCGTTCATCCTTTTCTCTCACAAGATAAACTACTCATACAAATGCATCTTGATGTTCCGTGCAACGCATGGGCATCTAGCTAGTTTCTTTTAAAATAGTTACTACGATAATTGGGTTGAAGTGATATATTTTATGTCTGCCCCGAATGATTTCAGATTCACTAGTAGCAACAAAGAAAAGGTTGCCTTGTTAATTAACAAAAAACAGGGTGAAAACTATCACATGAGGCCGGTAAAAACGAGGCACACTGGGTTCAGCGTCATCGTCACTACAGCTGTGCGCGCGAGAAGTCTACATATCGAGGGGGGCTACTGAGCAAGGCACAGAGACACAATGTTTGAGAGAGAAACATATTGACAGATTACGATTAGATCGAGTTGTCACCCTTCTGCTGTCATTGTTGGGGTGGGGGAGGGGGAGGGAGAGAAAGACGTATCGAGAGTGTGCGCGGTAGGCACAGAGGCACAACTAGCGAGTGTGTGTGTATGTGTGTGTGTGTGTGTTTGAAAGAGGAGTAGATAGATTACTATCAAGATCGAGGTGCCGCCCTACTCCTTCGGTGTCGCGTAGTGTGTGTGTGTGTGTGTGTGTGTTTGATAGAGAAGCCAGCTGATAGATTAGTATCAAGATCGAGGTGTCACCCTACTCCTTCGGTGTTGGGAAGTGTGTGTGTGTGTGTGTGTGGTTGTGTGGGTGTGGGTGTGTGTGTCGGGGGCAGTGACACTCACATATCCTTACTCTTATAAAAATAGAGTTGGTGATGATGGTGTTCCTGCCATCCTGCAATATAGGCCATCCGATTTATACCCGGCGGTTAGGAAGGAAACTTTCGCAATTTTGCAAAAATATACCCACACCCCTCTCCGCATTTGCAAATAAGGCATTCCCTCGTTCATCCTTTTCTCCCACAAGATAAACTACTCATACAAATGCATCTTGATGTTCGATGCAATGCATGGGCATCTTGCTAGTAGGGAGAAGGAGTTTGTGTGACACATATCTGGCTATATTAAGGGATAGGTAGATAGCATTTGTGCAAGGCATACTTAAAGCATCATGAACATAAACAAAATTGTGTGCATGCAAGTGCCGGAAAAAATGAAGCGAGAAACAATGTGTGTGTGTGTGCGCGCGCGCTTGCATGTGTGTGTGTGAGAGAGAGGGGGAGAGGGAGAGAGAGAGGGATAGAGAGAGAGAGCGAAATCTCAAAACAAAAGGTGCTCTGCTGGAATCCCATTGTATGTATTCATATGGTTCCGAAACTCGAGTTAACCTTAGGAATATGTGTGAGAGACATTATTATACTTTGAGACATTAGTGGCTGTGGGTGGGCGGAATTAAAGGGGTGGGCGTGTTCGACAGAGAGAGAGTGTGTGTGTTTCTGTGTGAGAGACATGTAGGACAGGGTAGAAAGACGAATTCTAACCTTGACGGAGGGAGAGAAATACACGAAGTGCACGTGTGTGATTCCGATGCCCACAGGGAAATGAGATATGTATGCGTGTGAGAGAGATTGCACAATTCATTCATGTATCACTATATACGATCGTGGACGTGCATCGCTTGAACATAAATCAATATCTACTTTGTATTGTGGCAAAAGGTACAATATTGATTCAACGCTATAAAGATTGGACACTCACGTATCACATTTTTTCTATTTAAATAAACCTTTTCAGTTGTGCATGCCAAAGTTACACTGATGTCAAACAACCAATGTAGCTATCATGTACATGCACCATTGTTACTCTTGCATTCAAAATCATTAGTCTTGGATGATTTAAGGTTCTATTATGAGGTAATATATGTAATATTCATATATGAATTCAACGGGTATGCAATTTTTGAAATGGAGGCTATGTAATCATATGAGGTAACACTTTTAAGTAGCGGACTACAATATCCATTTCTTTTTGTGTGCCTCTACACTAACACGTCAATGCATTATGTTTAAAGTAAATAACCAATTGCACTAAATTATCTATTTACACGAGAAATACATAAGCTAAGCGTTTGATCCCTTTTTTGTGAACACGCCACTACACCCGTACGATTGGCCATGCCCGTGTGAACGTCCAAGTTATCGGTGCATCATCCCGAGTTATTGTCTTATTTTTGGGGGTGGACTTCACACCAGTTATTAACTGCTGACGCGTGCCCCGTGCACACAGTCTCGCATGACCTTCCCGCTAGCACGGTCGAAAATTAGTTGAAACTAGATACAAACGACCCCGCAGGCGGCAAAATCTCCCGCCTCCTTCTAAAATTGCCACCACCTTAGTCTTTAGCATGTGAAATTCCCCTTTTGTCCTTGGTGCATGGAAACCAACAGTTACAATACCGCCCTCATCTACATAATAGGTCGGGGCTGCTTTGTTAAATTCCGGTTCCCCCCACTACAAGGCACCACCATTTCCTCTCCCCCTCCCGGAAAAACGACTAACTCCACAGCACCAGAGCATGTCACATCATGCTGCCCGTACTTCATCGTCCTTTCTCCCCTCCCCTCTCGAAACCCTAGACTGCTCATCCACCGGCGCACCAGAGCCCATTCACTGCCAGTGGCGTCCACCTCGTCGGATCTACTTCTGCGGCCACATTTAACCCTCCCACCTCCCCTAGAAACAAGTAGACTGCTCATCCACCACTGTACCACAGCCCATTCAGTGCCGGCCTTGTCCACGGCGCCGGATCTGCTTCGCCGGTACTCTCGTCAACCGCAGCGCATCTGCAGCGGCTCATTCATACTCCCCACCGGAGTCCTCCCCCCTAGAGCCGCCCCACCGACGCCCCCGTCGACGGCCTCTGATCCTCTTCGCCGACACCTTCCTCAACCCTACCGGAGCCGCTTCGCCGACACCATTATCAACCCCACCGGAGTAGCTTCGCCTATACCATTTTCAACCCTACCGGGGCCGCTTTGCCAACACACCAGTCCACGGCCTCAGATCCGCTTCCTCGCACCCTCATCCAACCTACCGGAGCAGCTTCTGACGCCCCGTCCACGGCCGCAGATCCGCATCGGCGACACCATCCTTAACCCAACCACTGGAGCAGCTTCACTTACGCCCTCGTCGATGGCTACAGATCCGCTTTTCGCCCACACCATAGTCCACCCTACCGAAGCAGGTTCACCTACGCCCTCGTCAACGGCCACAGATCCGCTTCGCCCACACCATAGTCCACCCTACCGGAGCCGCTCCACAAACACCCTACTCCATGGTTCTAGATCTCCTTACCGGACCCGGACAGCCAGTGCAGCAACATCACCCTTGATGTTTCTAACCTGATTCCCACCGTCTGGCAAGATGCCAAGCACCCGCCACGGCCTAGGTACTTGTCACCTTTAAACCCGTCCAGCATCACCTACCCGATGTACTTCAAATATACTAACTGGTCACTGTTACCTGTTATGCAGCTGGCAAAAACTACAAGGACAATGTTTCTTCTGGATCTAATAGCTTGTCCAACCAAGATCCTGGACCAAGGCATTTCTATGATCTTGTAAGCATGTCTCTCTCTTTGTATTGTTCTGTGCCTACCAGCGTGCTTTGCTAGGATTTTCGATCAGTAATCCCTTTGTGCAGACAATGATTTCTACCACTGGCTGCTAAATTAGATATGTAGATGTCATACATGATACTACCTCGTACCTCCATTCCTAAATATAAGTCTTTCTAGAGATTCCACTATAGGTACATACGGAGCAAAATGAGTGAATCTACACTCGAAAATGCATCTATATACATATGTATGTGGTCCATACTGGAATCTCTACATAGACATATATTTAGGAATAGAGGCAGTACATCACACAAAATCGTAGGTGGCATGTAGGAATTCCAGTACACTACATTAGGCTCCCTTAGAGTGTCTGCTAGTCCAGCACACAGAGTCATGGCTAGTTTATGCTACGCACACAATCATTAATTGGTGGTTTAAATATGCGCAAGGGATATGCAATGTATTATCATGTAGAGATGTCTGAAATTAGCCGTGTCAACTTGTAGATAGGGTTACACAATGAAAAAGTACAAGATGTATGTGGCAATATCATGGAACATCGCAAAAAAGGAGAGCCAACGGTGAGCCTATACAGTGTGCTATGGTACGTCACTCCTCCATTGCAATCATCATGACATGTTATTTGTATGTCAGTTCTATTGGCCAATTTTCTTAGGGACAGTTATTACGAGTTATCCTAAGAAAATAAGCACCTGTGAATATAAGCTCCATGTAATAAGCCAACCAGTTCTTTTCATTGCATTTTCAGCTTATCTTTGGTATGATCAGTGAAAAGTCTAGATTGCATTATATTTTTTCATTTTGCTGCCCCTATGAAAATTAATTTGACTTGCAAACATCACAAATTGAACCCAGTGCAGTAATTAATATGATAGGAAAACAAACCTTCACTATTTGCTCAAAATGCCTAATTTTGGTCAATCTACTTTTGGTCAATGTTTTCCATAGAGATCCAATTGCCTAATTTAAACAAAAAATGCATGACCCACATTTAAATGAACAACAATTATTTATTGAAATTCGATATACCAGCACCACCTGAAAGCATCATATAGCAGAAGCAGCTCATAGCAACTCATCATACAGTAGCAGTAGCAGTGTGCAATTCATCATATACCAGCAGCAGTTCATATCAATTCATCATATAACAACAGCAGGAGCAGCTCATAGCAATTCATCATATAGTAGCAGCAGGAGCAGCTCATAGCAATTCACCATATAACAGCAGCAGGAGCAGCTCATAACAATTCATCATATAGCATCAGCAGGAGCAGCTCATAGCAATTCATCATACAACAGCACCAGGAGCAGCTTATAGCAACTCATCATATAGCAGCAGCAGCTTGTAGCAATTCATCATATAGCAGCAGCAGCTCATAGCAATTCATCATATAGCAGCAGCAGCTCATAGAAATTCATCATATAGCATCAACAGGAGCAGCTCATAGCAATGCATCATATAGCAGTAGCAGAAGCAGCTCATAGCAATTCATCGCATAGTGGATCAGAATGAAAATTTGGCAAAAAATCAGAGGAGATCCTCACCTTGTTGGATGAGGTCATCCTTCAACAGCACCTCAAGGCCATGGCCTAGGAGGTGGGGAAGGGGAATAAGGTGCCTTCTGCCGCAGTGTGGCATCAGCCATAGTTGTGCAGCGCCTACCGGAGTAGTGTGTTGGATGAACCACAGTGGAGCACCTGCTAGAGACCATGAGAATGAGGGGCGGCACCAGAGGGAAGAGCAGCCAGGGAGATTTCCCCCTACCAGCCGGCCATGTAGCCTAGCTGGATAGAGCATCGTCGAGGACCAGGCCAGATGGGACCAGTGGCGACGGCTTGCTGGAGGAACCCTAGTGCTGCAAGCAGGGTATCGAGGTAGAGGGAAAGGGGGAGGAGATGCAAGCGGGCAGGGCAATGAACGCTTGCGTGTTTGTTTTTACTTGAGGGTGCATCACCAGTTGCATTTTGAGTGTAATATAGGCAGACAACATAGTCATTTCACTACTCCCCTTCCCTTCAAATTTTAGTGAGGTTCTACCCGAAACACCCCCCTCCAAAGCAAAATTAGTTTAGCGCAAGACCATAACTCAAAAATGAGTTATTTACATCTTTTATGGCTTATTTTGACAATAAGCCCTGAAAAGGCGGAATAGAACTGGCCCTTAACCTGCAATTCAATTGTGCGTGGAATGATGAATCACTCCTGCCTGCTTTAGTCTACATTTAGGCATCATCATACATGGCATAACCTAATACATGTGCATTCCATTGTAGAATCTGGAATATGCAATGTTTATGTTAGTTCATACGTTCCACATGATGTTTAAATGCCCCTTAAATCTGTTCAGTCAAGTGATGGTCTTTAAGCCTCCTTCTTTGCTTCTTTTCTTGATATGTAAGATTTTCTCACACATCTGTTCAATTGCTTGTTTGCACAGCCATCCATACTAGGACTGTTTGCTTTGATTACTTGTTGTTCTTGACCTAACACTCTAACAGAGCTTGTCAACGATTTAAACACTAAGGGCTATGATACGTCTCCAACGTATCTATAATTTTTGATTGTTCCATGCTATTATATTATCAACCTTGGATGTTTTCTATGCATTTCTATGCTATTTTATATGATTTTTGGAACTAACCTATTAACCCAGAGCCCAGTGCCAGTTTCTGTTTTTTTTCCTATTTTAGGGTTTCGAAGAAAAGGAAAATCAAACGGAGTCCAATTGACCTGAAACTTCACGGAACTTATTTTTGGACCAGAAGAAACCCAGAAGACTTGGAGTGCACGTAAGGGGGTCAACGAGGAAGCCACGAGGCAGGGAGCGCACCCACCCCCCTGGGCGCACCCTCCACCCTCGTGGCTCCCCTGACGTACTTCTTCCGCCTATATATCTCCATATACCCTAAAAACATCAAGGAGCACAATAGATTGGGAGTTCCAACGCCAGAAGCCTCCGTAGCCAACGAAAATCAATCTAGACTAGTTCCGGCACCCTGCCGGAGGGGGAATCCCTCTCTGGTGGCCATCTTCATCATCCCGGCGCTCTCCATGACGAGGAGGGAGTAGTTCTCCCTCAGGGCTGAGGGTATGTACTAGTAGCTATGTGTTTGATCTCTCTCTCTCTCTCTCGTGTTCTTGATTTGGCACGATCTTGATGTATCGCGAGCTTTGATATTATAGTTGGATCTTATGTTTCTCCTCCCCCTCTACTCTCTTGTAATGGATTGAGTTTCCCCTTTGAAGTTATCTTATCGGATTGAGTCTTTAAAGATTTGAGAACACTTGATGTATGTCTTGCCGTGTGTATATGTGGTGACAATGGGATATCACGTGATTCACTTGATGTATGTTTTGGTGACCAACTTGCGGGTTCCGCCCATGAACTTATGCATAGGGGTTGGCACACGTTTTCTTTGTGATTCTTCGGTAGAAAATTTGGGGCACTCTTTGAGGTTCTATGTGTTGGTTGAATAGATGAATCTGAGATTGGGTGATGCATATCGTATAATCAAACCAACGGATACTTGAGGTGACATTGGAGTATCTAGGTGACATTAGGGTTTTGGTTGATTTGTGTCTTAAGGTTTTATTCTAGTATGAACTCTAGGGCTGTTTGTGACATGTATAGGAATAGCCCAACGGATTGATTGGAAAGAATAACTTTGAGGTGGTTTCGTACCCTACCATAATCTCTTCGTTTGTTCTCCACTATTAGTGACTTTGGAGTGACTCTTTGTTGCATGTTGAGGGATAGTTATGTGATCCAATTATGCTATTATTGTTGAGAGAACTTGCACTAGTGAAAGTATGAACCCTAGGCCTAGTTTCAACGCATTGCAATACCGTTTACGCTCACTTTTATCATTAGTTACCTTGTTGTTTTTATATTTTCAGATTACAAATACCTTTATCTAGCATCCATATACCATGTGTATCACCATCTCTTCACCGAACTAGTGCACCTATACAATTTACCATTGTATTGGGTGTGTTGGGGACACAAGAGACTCTTTGTTATTTGGTTGCAGGGTTGCTTGAGAGAGACCATCTTCATCCTATGCCTCCTACGGATTGATAAACCTTAGGTCATCCAGAGGGAAATTTGCTACTGTCCTACAAACCTCTGCACTTGGAGGCCCAACAACGTCTACAAGAAGAAGGTTGTGTAGTAGACATCAAGCTCTTTTCTGGCGCCATTGCCGGGGAGGTGATTGCTTGAAGGTATATCTTTACATCTTGCAATCGAGTCTTTTAGTTTCTTGTTTTATCACTAGTTTAGTTTATAAAATAAAACTACAAAAATATGGAATCGAGTTTGTCTCATACGCTTCATCTTTTTACTATCTTTCGTGAGTATGATGGAAAAGAAAATTGTGCCAAAGTGTTAGAAGAAGAATGCATTAAAATGTTTGGCACTAAATCTTTTAATGATGAGAGTGATTATGCTTATGATATGAAAAGGCCCAAGCTTGGGGATGCTATGTTTGATGAAGATGATGTTTTTGAGAATATATTTTCTGCAATTAATGTTTGTCCCAAGCTTGGGGATGCTATGTTTAATAAAGATGATATTTTTAGTCTCCCAAGTTTTGATATGCAAATTTATAATGATGATAGCATGCCTCCTACTTATCTTGATAATTATGAAAGTGGATTTGGAGAGGTCATGACTTTACTTAGTGATGATTCCACTATCTTGGAAGAGGTTTCAATCGATTATGATGAGAACAAAGCTGCTACTTATGATGATTATTGTGATGACAATTATGCTATAAAAAGTAGTGATGATTATATTTATAAAACTTGTCATGATTATGATTACCCTTTTTCTGAACATTACTCTTTTAATGTGGAGACAATTTATAGTATTCGAGTCTCTTATGATAATCCCACTATTCTGAATGAGAAGAATTTTGCTTCTCTGGAGAGTAATAAAATTTCTATGCTTGTAGAACATGAAAAGAATGCTCTATGTGATGGTTATATTGTTGAATTAATTCATGATGCTACTGAAAATTATTATGAGGGAGGAATATATGCTTGTAGGAATTGCAATAATATCAAGTTTCCTCTCTATGTGCTTAAAGTTTTGAAGTTATGCTCGTTTTACCTTCCTATGCTAGTTGATTCTTGTTCCCACAAGTTGTTTTCTCACAAAATCCCTATGCATAGGAAGTGGGTTAGACTTAAATGTGCTACTAATATTCTTAATGGTGCTCTCTTTAAGTTTCAATTCTTATCCTTTATGTGAGCATCATTGAAATCATCATGCCTAGCTAGGGGCGTTAAACGATAGCGCTTGTTGGGAGGCAACCCAATTTTATTTTTGTTCCTTGCTTGTTTTTCCTGTATAGTAATCAATAATTTATCTATCCTTTGTTATGATTGAGTTTTTATGTTTTAATTAGTGTTTGTGCCAAGTAGAACCGTTGGGAAGACTTGGGGAAAGTCTTGTTGATCTTGCTGTAAAAAACACAAACTTTAGCGCTCACGAGAATTGCTGACCTTTTTATTTGGAGAGTGCTATTTAGTTAATTCTTTTTTAATATGATTAATAGATAAATTCCTCACGTCCATCTATTTATTTGAGAATTTTATGAGTTCCATAAGTATACGTTTGACTCAGATTACTACAGACTGTTCTGTTTTTGACAGATTCTGTTTTTCCTGTGTTGTTTGCTTGTTTTGATGAATCTATGGCTAGTAAAAGAGTTATAAACCATAGAGAAGTTGGAATACAGTAGGTTTAACACCAATATAAATAAAGAATGAGTTCATTACAGGACCTTGAAGTGGTGTTTTGTTTTCTTTCACTAACGGAGCTTGCGAGTTTTCTGTTAAGTTTTGTGTTGTGAAGTTTTCAAGTTTTGGATAAAGATTCGATGGACTATGGAATAAGGAGTGGCAAGAGCCTAAGATTGGGGATGCCCAAGGCACCCCAAGGTAATATTCAAGGATAGCCAAGAGCCTAAGCTTGGGGATGCCCCGGAAGGCATCCCCTCTTTCGTCTCCGTTCATCGATAACTTTACTTGGAGCTATATTTTTATTCACCACATGATATGTGTTTTGCTTGGAGCATCAATTTATTTTGTTAGGATTTTCTGGCTGTTATTTAGAACAATGTTTTGCATCTTTTATTTCAATAAAAGTGGCATTGATAGTCTTTACTATGCCTATTTTAGAAGTCCACATGTTGCTGTTTGAAAACAGAAAGTTTACCGCTGTTGCAATAATTCCCTAGAAAAGTCAGAATGTGCTAAACTATTGAAACCTTTTGCATATTAAGCTCTGATAAATTTACTACAGTGGGAATTTTATTTCATAATTTTTGGAGCTAGGGAAGTATGGATCTTGCTGCACTCTTTACACACTATCCTGTTTAGGCAGATTGCTGTTATGTTTGCATATGTTTGCTTCTTTAATGATTCTATTTGAGGATAGGACTATTAAATATGCAGAGGCATTTAGTATGCAATGTTGAATAATAATTTTAGTGATTTGCTACAGTAGAGTATGATAAGGTTTTTGCAATGGTTTATACTAACTTATCTCACGAGTCCTTGTTGAGTTTTGTGTGGATGAAGCTTGCATGCCTGCAGGTCGACTCTAGAGGATCCCCGGGTACCGAGCTCGAATTCGCCCTATAGTGAGTCGTATTACAATTCACTGGCCGTCGTTTTACAACGTCGTGACTGGGAAAACCCTGGTTGGTATCCCATCTTTCTTCTTCAACAACTATCGGTTAGTATCGGTTGATCCTAAGTTTTTGCTTCTTCACATGATGTTTGCTATTCTTAGATGTCATTTTATTTTGTTTTGCTTGCTGTTTGAATAAATTATCAAGATCTGAAATTATTAAATGTTAGAGAGTCTTCACATAATTGCATAATTATTCGACTACTCATTGATCTTCACTTATATCTTTCGGAGTAATTTGTCATTTACTCTAGTGCTTCACTTTTATCTTTTTAGAGCGCGGTGGTGGTTTTATTTTATAGAAATAGATGAACTCTCATGCTTCACTTATATTATTTTGAGATTTCTAAACAGCATGGTAATTTGCTTTGGTTATGAATTTAGTCCTAATATGATGGGCATCCAAGAGGGATATAATAAAACATTCATATAGAGTGCATTGAATACTATGAGAAGTTTGATACTTGATGATTGTTTTGAGATATGAGGATGGTGATATTAGAGTCATGCTAGTTGAGTAGTTGTGAATTTGAGAAATACTTGTGTTGAAGTTTGTGATTCCCGTAGCATGCACGTATGGTGAACCGTTATGTGATGAAGTCGGAGCATGATTTATTTATTAATTGTCTTCCTTATGAGTGGCGGTCGGGGACGAGTGATGGTATTTTCCTACCAATTTATCCCCCTAGGAGCATGCGCATAGTACTTTGTTTCGATAAATAATAAATTTTTGCATTAAGTATGTGAGTTCTTTATGACTAATGTTGAGTCCATGGATTATACGCAATCTCACCCTTCCACCATTGCTAGCCTCTCTAGTACCGCACAACTTTCGCCGGTACCATAAACCCACCATATATCTTCCTCAAAACAGCCACCATGCCTACCTATTATGGCATTTCCATAGCCATTCCGAGATATATTGCCATGCAATGTTCCACTGTTCCGTTTATCATGACACATTCATCATTGTCATATTGCTTAGCATGATCATGTAGTTGACATAGTATTTGTGGCAAAGCCACCATTCATAATTCTTTCATACATGTCACTCTTGAGTCATTGCACATCCCGGTACACCGCTAGAGGCATTCATAAAGAGTCATATTTTGTTCTAAGAATCGAGTTGTAATTCTTGAGTTGTAAGTAAATAAAAGTGTGATGATCATCATTATTAGAGCATTGTCCAAGTGAGGAAAGGATGATGGAGATTATGATTCCCCCACAAGTCGGGATGAGGCTCCGGACGAAAAAAGGGGCCAAAGAAGCCAAAATAAAAAAAGAGGCCATAAAAAAAGAGAAGGCCCAAATAAAAAAATAAAAAAATAAATAAAAAATGAGAGAAAAAGAGAGAAGGGACAATGCTACTATCCTTTTACCACACTTGTGCTTCAAAGTAGCACCATAATCTTCATGATAGAGAGTCTCATATATTGTCACTTTCATATACTAGTGGGAATCTTTCATTATAGAACTTGGCTTGTATATTCCAATGATGGGCTTCCTCAAAATGCCCTAGGTCTTCGTGAGCAAGCAAGTTGGATGCACACCCACTTGGTTTCTTTTGTTGAGTTTTCATACACTTATAGCTCTAGTGCATCCGTTGCATGGCAATCCCTACTCACTCACATTGATATCTATTGATGGGCATCTCCATAGCCCGTTGATACGCCTAGTTGATGTGAGACTATCTTCTCCTTTTTGTCTTCTCCACAACCACCATTCTATTCCACCTATAGTGCTATGTCCATGGCTCACGCTCATATATTGCGTGAAGATTGAAAAAGTTTGAGAACATCAAAAGTATGAAACAATTGCTTGGCTTGTCATCGGGGTTGTGCATGATTTAAATACTTTGTGTGGTGAAGATAGAGCATAGCCAGACTATATGATTTTGTAGGGATAGCTTTCTTTAGCCATGTTATTTTGAGAAGACATGATTTCTTAGTTAGCATGCTTGAAGTATTATTGTTTTTATGTCAATATTAAACTTTTGTCTTGAATCTTATGGATCTGAACATTCATGCTACAATAAAAAGAATTACTTAGAGAAATATGTTAGGTAGCATTCCACATCAAAAATTCTGATTTTATCATTTACCTACTCGAGGACGAGCAGGAATTAAGCTTGGGATGCTGATACGTCTCCAACGTATCTATAATTTTTGATTGTTCCATGCTATTATATTATCAACCTTGGATGTTTTATACGCATTTACATGCTATTTTATATGATTTTTTGAACTAACCTATTAACCCAGAGCCCAGTGCCAGTTTCTTTTTTTGCCTATTTTAGGATTTCAAAGAAAAGGAAAATCAAACGGAGTCCAATTGACCTGAAACTTCACGGAACTTATTTTTGGACCAGAAGAAACCTAGAAGACTTGGAGTGCACGTAAGGGGGGCAACAAGGAAGCCACTAGGCAGGGGGCGCGTCCACCCCCCTTGGGCGCGCCCTCCACCCTCGTGGGCCCCTCGTGGCTTCCCTGACGTACTTCTTCTGCCTATATATCTCCATATACCCTAAAAACATCGAGGAGCACAATAGATCGGGAGTTCCGCCACCAGAAGCCTCTGTAGCCACCGAAAACCGATCTAGACCCGTTTTGGCACCCTGCCGGAGGGGCAATCCCTCTCCGTTGGCCATCTTCATCATCCCGACACTCTCCATGACGAGGAGGGAGTAGTTCTCCCTCGGGGCTGAGGGTATGTACCAGTAGCTATGTGTTTGATCTCTCTCTCTCGTGTTCTTGATTTGACACGATCTTGATGTATCGCGAGCTTTGATATTATAGTTGGATCTTATGTTTCTCCTCCCCCTCTACTCTCTTGTAATGGATTGAGTTTCCCCTTTGAAGTTATCTTATATGATTGAGTCTTTAAAGATTTGAGAACACTTGATGTATGTCTTGCCGTGCGTATCTGTGGTGACAATGGGATATCACGTGATTCACTTGATGTATGTTTTGGTGACCAACTTGCGGGTTCCGCCCATGAACTTATGCATAGGGGTTGGCACACGTTTTCGTCGTGATTCTCCGGTAGAAACTTTGGGGCACTCTTTGAGGTTCTATGTGTTGGTTGAATAGATGAATCTGAGATTGTGTGATGCATATCGTATATTCATACCCACGGATACTTGAGGTGACATTGGAGTATCTAGGTGACATTAGGGTTTTGGTTGATTTGTGTCTTAAGGTGTTATTCTAGTACGAACTCTAGGGTTGTTTGTGACACTTATAGGAATAGCCCAACGGATTGATTGGAAAGAATAACTTTGAGGTGGTTTCGTACCCTACCATAATCTCTTCGTTTGTTCTCCGCTATTAGTGACTTTGGAGTGACTCTTTGTTGCATGTTGAGGGATAGTTATGTGATCCAATTATGCTATTATTGTTGAGAGAACTTGCACTAGTGAAAGTATGAACCCTAGGCCTTGTTTCAACGCATTGCAATACCGTTTACGCTCACTTTTATCATTAGTTACCTTGCTGTTTTCATATTTTCAGATTACAAATACCTTTATCTACCATCCATATACCACTTGTATCACCATCTCTTCGCCGAACTAGTGCACCTATACAATTTACCATTGTATTGGGTGTGTTGGGGACACAAGAGACTCTTTGTTATTTGGTTGCAGGGTTGCTTGAGAGAGACCATCTTCATCCTACGCCTCCTACGGATTGATAAACCTTAGGTCATCCACTTGAGGGAAATTTGCTACTGTCCTACAAACCTCTGCACTTGGAGGCCCAACAACGTCTACAAGAAGAAGGTTGTGTAGTAGACATCAGGCTACTGTAGTGGGGCCTTTTCTAACTCATAGGTGACATAAAGCTTTGGTTGTACACTTAAGTAGGCTCTCCAAGAGTACCTGGAGATCCAGTTCAAAGGTATGCCTAGTTTTTACATAGTGCAGACATAGTAAATGATCATTTCATTGTGTGCAAGTGCAAGAGATGCGGCATGTTTCATTATGTGGTGTTGTTTTGTTATAATCTCATCCTTTTGTGTTCACAGACTGGAAAGTATGCATATTTATCTTCCAAGGAGATGAGTAACTAGTTTGTGTCACCTTGTAGAGGGGGTGCAATGAAGAAAAGATTGAGGATTTCCAAGTACGAGATATTAGGAAGAAGCCTAGCAAGAGAAGTAGGAGCTGCGCTGAGCCTCTTCAACCTGTTAAGGTAAGTCGCTGTATCCAACTCAATAGTTCAATTCCTTCGTTTTTTTCAGACATAGTTAATTTGCTCTTTTCAATTGCTTTATTTGTCCTCATTAAATGAGATGCCCAAAGAATGATGCCTGATGTTGGGTACTTGTATAACTATTAGTTGACATAATTAAAGGCCTTACCATTTAATTACTCTGCCAAAGTGTGCACGAAGCTGTGAAGTCTATTAACCAACTATTATTGAATGAGGCTCACAATCTAGTTTATACCAGGCTAATGATTGCATAGTTTTGCTTGATATAGTATGTTTGTATGAAATCCTCTGCTGTTCATTATGCTCCCTAAGACTTTAATTGAGCTACAGAATGGCCAACTGCTTGCTTACTTCTATGCAACGTGCTGTCCAAATTTGTAACTTGTCTGTGTTTTGGATTGGGCCCCAACATCATGCTCCTCTGATGAGCTAAGAGAGATTTCTGTATGCAGGCTGCACAGACTACCTTTTTATAATTTTTAAAATATCACCTGCTTATGCTTCATGACGTGTAACATTATTGTTAGTCATGTTTTGCCATGTACAAAATAGTCTGTCTTGCTCACTTCACTGTTGTAACTATATTTTTTCCCTAGTCATGTATACTTACAGAAACATTTCAGGATGAAGTGACATCAACACAAAGATCTGCGAGCAGTGCGGCATGGCCGTTACCGAATGATTATGGATTGGAATTGGAATGTGCTAATGTTCTCGAGCATCAACTAGAGGTGGAAAGACAACGTGTACACGATTCTGAACATACAATCAACAAGTTGAGACTGGACATGCAGGTATTAGATGCAGGAGTCAAAAAAATGAAACAAGACACTGAGGTAACAACGAAGGAATTGGAGATTTTGTAGACTGAAATTTCTTTTATCTAAATCCGGCCAATTCTATTTTCTGAAGAGATTATAGTTCAAATGGTAAGTTATGTTGATGCGCGTCCATGATGTATGAGATGTATTTGCCTGGTGTATGGAATTTGATGTTTGTGTATGATTTATTATCACTGGTGCCGAACCATAATGCCAAGTGGGTATAATCGGCTATAATTTCTTTATTGTGTAGTGTAGGATTATTCTACGTTTGTATGCCTTAGTCTCCTTATTGTATAGTGTATGTTTTTAGAGGTGATAGTATAGAGTAGGATAATTCTTTGAATATGCTATGTCGTTCAAATGGGGGCCAACTCGCCCGAACGTTGTAGTGACCATGGCCGTCCACAGGCCGTACAATCCATGGGCCATCTACATGACGAACGATCCATGGGAGCTCCTAACGGGCGCCTTTAGCGCCAGTTGGCAGTTCAGGTGCCCACGCGGCTGTGAACTGGGCCGGCCCAGCAAAAAGTCAGTGGATAGAGCTCGTTTACGAGCAAAAACAGCCAAAAAATGGTTTCCCGAGAGGATCGAACTCGCACCGTCCAGTAGCGAACGACAAGGGCTACCAACTAAACTACACAGCACTACTGACCACAAGGTAGGGAGAATATTTAAAGTACATCTGTCTCCGGGCAATTTATTAGTACACATGTAAACATTTATTGTAGCGCTTTGACTTTTAAATTATTTGAAAACAGTTGGGAAAAAATGTCATGAATTACAAAAAAGTTCATTGGTTTTTAAAAAAGATCGTGTTACATAAAATTTCATCGATTTTGAAAAAAACTTCACGATTTTGAAAAAAGTTCATCGATTTTTGAAAAAAAGTTCATTGATTTCAAAAAAAGTTCATCGACTTTGAAAAAAGTTCACGATTTTGAAAAAAGTTCATCGACTTTGAAAAAAAGTTCACGATTTTGAAAAAAGTTCATCGAATTTGAAAAAAAGTTCATGATTTTGAAAAAAATGTTCACGGTTTTGAAAAAAGTTCATTGGTTTTGGAAAAAGGTTCGTCGATTTCGAAAAAAGTTCATCGATTTTGAAAAAAACAGTTCATCGGTTTTGAGTAACAAGTTCATCGATTTGAAAAGAGTTCATCGATCTTGAAATAGTTCATCGACTTGGAAAAAAAGTTCATCGATTTTGAAAAAGAGTTCATCGATTTTGAAAAAAAGTTCACGGTTTTGAAAAAAGTTCATCGGTTTTGGAAAAGGTTCATCGATTTTGAAAAAAGTTCATCGATTTTGAAAAAAAACAGTTCATCGGTTTTGAGTAACAAGTTCATAGATTTGAAAAGAGTTCATCGACTTGGAAAAAAAGTTCATCGATTTTGAAAAGGAGTTCATCGATTTTGAAAAGTGTTCGTTGCTTTTGAGAAAAAATCATCGAATTTGAAAAAAGAGTTCATCGATTTTGATAAAAAAAAGTTTGAATTCAAAAAGGTTCATCGAAATTGAAAAACAAATTCGCACATTTAAAAAGAAGTAAAAGGAATAAGAAAAGAAAAGTGAAAAAAAAGAATAGGAAAAAGAAGGATAAGAAAATGTCGCGACTTGGAGAAACAATAAAAAAAGGGGAAGAGGCTTACAGACACGAAAGTGGTTCGTTGCCAAGTGGTAAGTGCGTTGCTCTCGCAGACGAGACGTCCCAGGTTCGAACCATCACACTTACCATTTTTTGATTTGATGCAGTTTTAATAGATAAAAAAGAGAAGAAAATGGGCCGGCCCAGCGCGGCACGGGGGTATGCGGCCGTTTGCGCGCAGCGAAGAAATGGGCGCAACGGGCGCCGTTTAGGATTTGCCACGATCCATGGCCTTCTATGGGCTGTCGGATCCGTGGGCCTTCTATGGGTCGTCGGATCCGTGGGCCTTCTATGGGCCGTCAGATCAATGGGCCTTCTATGGGCCGTCGGGTCAATGGGCCTTCTACGCCCCGTAGGATCCATGGGCCTTCTACGGGCCATCTCATCTATGGGCCTTGTACGGGCCGTATAAGGGGTCGTAAACGGGCTAGAGTTGAAATCGTCCGTTCATGGGCCGACCATAATGGGCCGTTGTTAATCAGCCGTATTTGATGACGCTATGAAAACGGCCCAACGTATTAATGGGCCTCAAACGGGCCGACTGTAACCATGGGCTGAATTTGGCCCACAAGAAGAAAATGACAGTAACGGGCCGAAAGTAAACGAATGTTGGAAATGAGCCCAATAATAAATGGGCACTGAGAAGGCCGAAAGATAACATGGGCTGGAAACGGCCCAACGGAATAATGGGCCGTTCATGGGTATAAAGTGATACACCGTTCATTACGGGCCAGTTTTACCACGGGCCGTTAATGGGCCGAGAGTTACTAAGGGCCTCATATGGGCCGAAAGACATCATGGGCCATACATGGGCCGGAAGTTAAAATGGGATGGAATTATATTGGACGGCCTAGATGACGCTACTAGGCCTATTTTGGATAGGACGTAAACGGGCCCTCGGTTAGCGGGCTATAAATGGGCTATATGCGAACAGGCCGTTAAGAGGCTTGCCATGGGCCGGCCCACCACCTTTTGACCAAGTCAAACGGGCCGGCCTTTTCACAGGAATGGGCCTCTGTTGGGCCATGCCACGTGTTGACGTATCATAGGCGCTTTGGGTCCAATGAGATGGATGACATTTGTCCCAACGGCGAGCCGACACATGTTCCTTCCAGCCAATGATGATTTTACACGTGGAAAATCCCCATTGGTCGGGGCTGTTAACGAGTTATCGGATCCAAAACCGAACCCGATAGCTTAACGGCGTTCCGTTACGGGATGCCACGTGTCGGTCACTCTTGACGAAAGCACTTCTGTGACGCGCGATTTATCGTCATGGAAGTGGACACTTCCATGATGATAATTTTGGTAATGTCATCGCACACTTCTACGACAGCACAGGTATGACTATCTTGATTCTGTCATAAAATTGTCATGGATGTACATGCATGACAGAAAACGTGACCTACTATGACAAACACGTATCATCACGGAAGTGTATTTTTTTGTAGTGGAAGGAGTTAACCCCTCAAAAATTTATTGCTGATGTAAAGCAATTGGTTTGTAGATTCTGTCCAAAGAAAATTGACTGCAACGAATGGAAGTCAAAGATAAAGTGAAGATGTAGTATTCATTCTGTTGTTCTTTTGTCATTCAATTGAGTCATACGACCTCCGTACTATTAAGAGGGGTATAGGTTCTCAAAGCTTATATCCGCTGTGATGTTAGCCCAAAACCTATGCGAGACTAAGAGAAATCTCTTTGTGTTTGGAATGATTACCTCGCAGCAGTAGACGTTGTTCTTCGTGATGCAGGAGATATCTTTCGAATCCAGGAGTTAGCATTACTTGCTCCGCAAGAAATGTTACTATTATGCTCAATTTCCGACCATTGGACTCGTGTCGTTTGGCCATTGGCTACTCCACATGTCCAATTTGGTATTTTCCCTCCAGGGAAGGTTGCGGCTATAAATAGCACCCCGCTCCAACATTTCTTGTTGGCTACTCCGCTTGAGATTTCTGAGAAGATTGTTTGAGCATCCCCTCTCCGAGTGATTTGAGTGTAAGATCCACTGAGAGAAAAATCAAGAACCAAAACTTAGACAGTGGTTGAGCATCACAGTAGTTCTGAGTCTAGAGTTCTTGTACCTATTACTCTTGAGAGCTGCACACTCTCTAGACGGATAGGTGTCGGCTCGAGTGTTGAAGAGTTGTAGTCTTCACCGAGAAGATCTTCAGCAACCAAGAGTCATTGTGGTTCGCAAAGAGGTCTGTCGAAGGTTTGGAGATCGCTAACAATTATCTGCCACAAGTGAAATCAACTACAGTCTGATAGCTCCGAGTTGAAGGAGAATAGGGCGAACAGAGTTTATCTTCTGTGTTAAATCATAAGCCCTCCAACCAGATCTAGTCTTTTGGCAGAAGGGTGAACTGGTCTACCAAATCCATCTGTCGTCGTCAAGCACAACTTGTTCAATTTACTTTACTGCATTACCTTCACCAGTTTACTTTTGTGCTATGTGACGATAGTTTATCTGATCAATCTTTTCTGTTGCATATCATTCATCTCTGTCATATATGTCTTTCCCATCGGTTATGTTTGTTGCTCATCATGTTGCATTCTCA
This sequence comes from Triticum urartu, assembly GCF_003073215.2. Taxonomy (NCBI): domain Eukaryota; kingdom Viridiplantae; phylum Streptophyta; class Magnoliopsida; order Poales; family Poaceae; genus Triticum; species Triticum urartu. Next base: position 279,024,842 of record NC_053022.1, read on the forward strand.
TCATTAGTTAGTCGTCCCAGTCATATGAACTTCTCCTAGCACCTATCTTATTAAGACTGGAGTGTTTTCCCTATGCTATTTTCTTTCACCTCGTCATTGTTCATTATCGCGTTTTCCCTCGCAATTCATATCATATTTTCTCTCATGCTACTATATTTGTTCGCATGTTGCACTACCATCATTATTATCAAACCTGAGATATCCTATGCTCGATCAATTATTTCTTCCTACCTTGATACATTCATTCCTCAATAATGTACTTGTTCAAGTTCTTTTCTATCGAATCTTATTTCCGCCGCTGTGTTTGGGATCAATTCATAACATTCGCAAGAATTTTTGAATCTCCCATTCACCCCCCTCTAGTCGATATACTCTCGGTCCTAACAATTGGTATCAGAGCAGGTACTCCCTATCTCTGTTTATTAAAGGTTTAACCACCTTGGAGTTTTGAGTATGTCGTATGCAGGTAGATCATCGCACTCTGAAAGGTTTCCTATCTTCGATGGAAATGACTATGTCTACTGGAAAGAGAGAATGAGAATCATACTTCAAGCCATCAACATAGAAATTTGGCAGATTGTGGAAAATGGATACAGCATTCAGCACCTTGGTGCTCCAAATTCTGATGAGAAAGCTATACTGCGTTTCAATGCACAAGCAAAAGATATTATCTGTGGAAGTATCTCGAAAGACATTTTCATTCGGTTCCAAAAGCTTAACACTGTGAAGCAACTCCAGGATGCCATAAAAAATGCTCATGAATAATTCATTACCAGAACAGATTCTCATGTTGAAATGCTTCGTGCCATGTTTGCTGGGTTCAGAAGTCTTCGTATTGAAAGTGCTATGGAACTCACTAATCGGTTAGCCAATATTGTTGAAAGACTTCACCAACGAGGACTAACAGATATCATCGATAGAGATGTGGTCAACAAGCTACTAAGTTGTGACGTCCGGATAATCAAGCTACAGTAACCCTCTAGTAATGATGCCTTGTCACCACTGTTACTGTTGTTAGTCTCGCGTTAGATCGAAACCGGTTCGAATTCAAAATTCAAGATCAGGGAAACAATAAAAATTTTCAAATGTTAAGACTAAAATGTTAAAAATGGGACAACTAAATCCTAAGTAATAATGGTGGAGAAACCACACTTGTATAAAATGCGTAAATACTCAAAAATGAATAAAACAACAGCAAAATAAATTAATTAAATGCCTTTTGTATTTTGTAAAGTATTAAACTAATTTATTTAGTTGTCCAAATTAATGTGGCAGTGGTATCTTTAACCTACTACATTTAGGTGTTGTTCTCACATTCTATAAGTTGAAATAAATTAAAAATTTAATAAAACAGAAAAGAAGAAATAAAAGAAAAGAGAAAACAAAAGAAACCACCCCGCTCCCCATGGGCCTCGGCCCTTCCCACCCAACCGGCCTACTTGGCCCAACCGGCCACCCCCTGGCCTATAGGCCACAGCCCCACACCCCAGAAACCCTAACCCCCCACTCCCTCTCCCCCTCCCGATCCAATCTGGATCAGGGACGAAACCCCACTCCCCTCGCTCCTCCCCCCCCCCCCCCGCTCCACGAATGGATTGGGATCGAGGGGACGAACCTCCCCACGGCGCCCCGACCCCGTCGACCTTCGCAGCCGCCTCGACACCGCGCGGAATGCCTCCGCCACAGCCACCTCGCCGTCTCCCTCGCCCTCGCGCCCCGTCCCCTCTCCCCCGACGGCGCCGCTCGCTGCGCCAATCGTGACCGCGCCCTCGACGCCGCATGGACGCCGCCGCCCCGCCGGACTGCGTCATCTCCGCCCCGCCATCGCCGGACCACCCCAAGCCACCTCGAGCCCACTGCCCCGAACCCTACTTCCACCGTGAGCCGCGCCCCTTCTCTCCTTCCCCTGTCCCCGCGTCGCGTCCGACTTCCCCGCGCCGCCCTCTGCAGCGCTGCGTCGCCCGCTCCACCGCGTGTGCGCCCGCAGGCTCCCTCTCGTGCGCACGCCCACGCTCGTGCTCACCGCCGCGGTCGCGCTCACCGCGGCCCTGCTACGCCCCGCCCGCGGTTGCCGTGGACCGCGCACGCCCGCGCCGTCCCACCGCTCCCTTGCTCTCCTCAGCGTCCCGCTCACGCACGCGCGCCCTCGCCCTTCGCCTTGCCCCTGCCTCGCCCGCCGTGGACAACGGCCCCGCCATCCCGCTCGTCGCCTCACTCATGCGTCGTCCGACGGCGACCACCATGATCTCCAGCCGTTGGCCGCGCCCCCCTCCATTCTGCGGTGGCCGGTGGCCTCGCTGGAGGCCGCGCCCGGCCGCGGAGCCCGAGCCCCCTGGTGCCGTGCGTGCCCAGGTCCGGCCTCCTCGGGCGCCCGCCCGTTAACCCTCGCCCACTTCGCCCGGTTGCCCCTGGGCCTATGACAGTGGGGGCCGCCCCCAGTACGTTAAAAAAAAGAAGTATATAAAAATAAATAAAACAATAATTAAAATAAAAACAAATTTAATTAATTAATTAACTAAATTAATTAAGTTAATTAACCTTAATTAATTAATTAAGTTAATTAACCTCAATTAATCAATCTAATTAACCTGTTAGCTTAATTAAACAGCAATTAGTTTAACTAAACACTACTTAAACTAACAGAGTATGACAGGTGGGTCCCACTGGACCCACGCGTCAGTTTGACCCAGTCAACCCCTGTTGACTACTGATGTCAGCATGACATCATACTGATGTCATAAATCTATTTTTGAATTAATTAAATAATTAATTAAATTTCAGAATTTAATAAAATCTTTAGAAAATCATATCTTTTAATCCGTAGCTCGGATTAAAATATTTTCAACATGAAAGTTGCTCAGAACAACGAGACGAACCCGGATACGCAGCCCGTTCATCCGCCACACATCCCTAACATATCAAACTCGCAACTTTCCCCCTCCGGCTCCTCTGCCCGAAAACGCGGAACCCCGGGGATACTTTCCCGGATGTTTCCCCCCTTCGCCGGTATCACCTATCCCTGCGTTAGGTCACCCCTAGCACAACGTATTGCCGCGTCTTGCTTTGTGTTACATTTGATTGCTCTGTTATTTATTTTGTTCCCCCTCCGTTACTTCTTTCCGGTAGACTACGAGACTGACGCTGCTGCTGGTACCCCGATCGACTACGGTGTTGACGACCCCTCCTTGTCTGAGCAACCAGGCAAGCCCCCCCTTGATCACCAGATATCGCCTACTCTCCTCTATACTGCTTGCATTAGAGTAGTGTAGCATGTTACTGCTTTCCGTTATTCCTATCCTGATGCATAGCCTGTCCTTGCTACTACTGTTGTTACCATTACCTGCTATCCTACTTCTTAGTATAGGATGCTAGTGTTCCATCAGTGGCCCTACACTCTTGTCCGTCTGCCATGCTATACTACTGGGCCGTGATCACTCGGGAGTTGATCACGGGTATATACTATATACTTTATACATGATACATGTGGTGACTAAAGACGGGTCGGCTTGAGGAGCACCCTCGAGTGGAGTTTTGAGGCGGAGCGGCAGGGCAGGTTCCGACCACCTAGGAGAGAGGTGGGCCTGGCCCTGGTCGACGTTCGCGGATACTTAACACGCTTAACGAGATCTGGGTTTTTGATCTGAGTTTGGCCATTTGGTCTATACGCACTAACCATCTACGCGGGAGTAGTTATGGGTATCCCGGCGTCGTGGTATCAGCCGAAGCCTTCGTGACGTCAGTGACTGAGTGGCGCGCGCCGGATTGGACTGGAAGGCCACTAGGCTAGGTCTGCTTTCGGCCGCGTTCGCAACGTGCAGGTGTGCTAAGGGCGATGGGCCCAGACCCCTGGGCGCTTAGGTTTAGACCGGCGTGCTGACCTCTCTGTTGGTCTAGGTGGGGCTGCGACGTGTTGATCTTCCGAGGCCGGGCATGACCCAGGAAAGTGTGTCCGGCCAAATGGGATCGAGCGTGTTGGGGTATGTGGTGCACCCCTGCAGGGAAGTTAATCTATTCGAATAGCCGTGATCTTCGGTAACAGGACGACTTGGAGTTGTACCTTGACCTTATGACAACTAGAATCGGATACTTAATAAAACACACCCTTCCAAGTGCCAGATACAACCGGTGATCGCTCTCTCACAGGGCGACGAGGGGAGGATCATCGATTAGGATTATGCTATACGATGCTACTTGGAGGTCTTCAGTCTACACTCTCCTACATGCTGCAAGACGGAGGCTGCCAGAAGCGTAGTCTTCGAAAGGACTAGCTACCCCCCTCTTATTCTGGCTTTCTGCAGTTCAGTCCACCGATATGGCCCTTTTCACATTTACCCCTGCATATGTAGTGTAGCTCCTTCCTTGCGAGTACTTTGGATGAGTACTCACGGTTGCTTTCTCCCTCTTTTCCCCTATCCCTTCTACCTGGTTGTCGCAACCAGATGTTGGAGCCCAGGAGCCAGACGCCACCATCGACGACGACTCCTACTACACTGGAGGTGCCTACTACTACGTGCTGCCCGCTGGCGACGACCAGGAGTAGTTAGGAGGATCCCAGGCAGGAGGCCTGCGCCTCTTTCGATCTGTATCCCAGTTTGTGCTAGCCTTCTTAAGGCAAACTTGTTTAACTTATGTCTGTACTCAGATATTGTTGCTTCCGCTGACTCGTCTATGATCGAGCTCTTGTATTCGAGCCCTCGAGGCCCCTGGCTTGTAATATGATGCTTGTATTACTTATTTTATTTGTAGAGTTGTGTTGTGATATCTTCCCGTGAGTCCTTGATTTTGATCGTACACATTTGCGTGCATGATTAGTGTACGGTCAAATCGGGGGCGTCACATAAGTTCTCTTGATGCAAGCTTCGATTCAATCGTAGCTGAAATCAAGCAAAGACCAGACTATGAAGAACTTCACTATGTCAAGGTCATGACGCTGATGTCCATACATGAAGTAAAGATGGAACTTAAAAATGGAGATCAAGAATCTTCTTCGGAAAGTGAAGGGGGAATTCTTTCACACTATGACAGTTCACATGAACAAGATATCAAGAATCAACACACTATCACAAGGGAACTGGAAATGCTCACAGAAAGGCTAAGTGATCTCAGAAGACAGAATATGTGTCTCACAAATGATAACGAATTTGACTTGCCTGAATCTTCAAGAAAGTTACCTCCGGAAGGAATGAAGTGCTTCAAGTGCAAACAATTCGGTCACCTCATAGCAGATTGTCCTTGCTGGGATAGAAAACCAAGCAACAAATGGATGTGTCTTCACGGCAGTGGATTCACTCGAATGGATCATCACACTAAGCTCTCAAAGAAAAATGAATCCTCCTCATCCTCTTCGACGAGACCAGTCACTAGCGTGAAAGCCAGAGCAACCATCAAATTGAATCTAACATGAACAGAATATCACAGCTGAATAGAGCATGTGCTGACATGAACTTGGAATCTAAAGATGAGATATCCGAATCAGAATCTGAAGATGAAGAGCTTCACAAAAGGCTAGGAAGGAGCAATGCTTTCATTGCCTATGAATCATCTGATAAATCACTCGAATCAGACACTGATGACAATGCTTCAAGTGATGATGAACCTATTACATTCTGTCTCATGGCAAAGACCTCTAAGGATCAGGTATCAGCAAAACACTAAAAATCCATGATTGAATATTCTCCTGAATACATTGCCTATGCTAAACTGGTTAAGATTGCAAAATCTAAACAAGATGAGCTTGAAAAACTTGAGAACAATATAAGGAAAACCAAAGGATTACTGGTCGAAGAGATGGAGAAGAATCAAAAGTTGATCGAAAAGCATGATGTTTTTTTCTTCAACTATTGATGATTTTTCCAACCGATATGATTCCCTTATAGTCGACTACGAGAGTTTATCAGATGAACTCCTTAACAGGAATCAAGAACTTGAGTCACTGAAAGAGTCTCATAACGTGTTAGCAAAAGAAAAATCTTCTCTCTTCGCCAAGCAATCTAAACGACTTCCTGATGATTTTGTGCCTCCTTGCTCTCAATGCCTAGAACATGGCAATGATGATTCAAATGCTGAAACATCTAATGTTGCCATCAAGAAGATTGCAACAACCACGAATGATATTTCTAACCCCTCTTCTGAGGAATTTGTTGCTATCTCTGATGAAAATTGCAGATTAAAGAACTTGCTTGAGACTGGAATTCTAAAGAGCCTCAAAGGGCATTAAATTCTCTATGATGTGCTCAAGAAATCAATACTGCACAAAAACCACCAGAAGGAAGGATTGGGTTTCAAAAGAAAACTCAACGTTGATGGAACTTACTAGAGTCCTGAGCAATATCCTCGAACGAGTTGGGTTCTTGCCAAAAGTAAAACTCCCAAACCTGCAATTCTGTCTAGATATGACTCTCCCATTTCTGTTGTTTCTGATGAGTCTGATGACTCAAACTACAAATTCTTCAAACAACAGAATGGTAAGGTTTTTGCTTGGTACGTCGGAACAAACTATAGGTCTGGTTTACCCAAGAAGGAAATCTGGGTGAAGAAGTGCATTATTGAAAATTTATCTACCACTACTAACTTGAATATGCAGAGTGATTCCCTTCGAGGAAATGATTATCATTCACAGGTAAGTGCTGCATCTTGCTCGAATGGATATCAGTCAAATCTTCAACAGAAGGAGTACATGCGTACCTCCTCGAATCATTATGCTCATGTCTCTAGAAACAATTTAAATGCATATTCATATTATTACTCTCGAAATGCACAGGCGAACTACAAAGCTCATCGAAGGAATTTTCCTGCTCAGTCAAGAAAATGAAAGTCTCACTGCCCACGCAAGTGTGGGTTGCGAAAAAGAACTAACCCTTCTTGCAGGAACTCTCTCAGGGATTCTACTCGTTTATTCTTAACCCTGACATCTATATAGTTGGTGCTCGCTCTTGTGTTTATTCGCTCTCATTCGTTTGTTTGTCTTCGTTTCTCTGTGTTTGTGTTTCGTCTGATGAACAACTCACTCATAGCTCTGTATTTTTGTGTTTCCTCTCATCTGGTTGAGTGTTTTGTTTCGGGCCCTTTTATCCCTCTATTCTTTCTCATACAATCTATGTTGTCCGTCATAGGCATGCAATTTCATCTGAAGAAAATTTTTGTCTAACGTCCTTGGTCGCAAAAGAAATCGACTTCGAACCTTTAATCATCTTTGGTGCTTGCCCTTCTTCTAACCTTTCGGTCTCCCGCTCACTTCCTGAGTTTCTCACAGAAAACGGTTGCCACGTACCCATGATCCTGATGATCATTATCATGTATGTCGAATGTGGAACATTCCGCAATTGAGGGTTGTAGATTTCGGAGAGGTGGTTCAGCTCGCTAGCTATAAATACCCCTCCCAGTGTCTTCTTCCTCACTTGTTCCTCAAACCCTCATCCACCTTTTCCCGAGCCTGTGCTCGAAGTAACTCTGGCGAGGAGCCTCGCCGTGCAACTCCGGTGAAATCTCGTCGCGGTTGATCACGCCGGTTCGGTAATCTTCCCTCCCATAGTTGATCCAAGTTGCCAAGTTAGGGTGCTTGGATCTGGAACTACTCTTGTCCTCATCTCTGTTCTTAGGGCAGTTCTTACCAAGGCTATTTTCATTGGTTTATTTCATTGTGGTAGATCTTTAGGAATCTCTAGGTTATGACTGGTACGGTAAGTAGATTTTCCCTCATACTAGTTTTTCTCAATCTAGGGTTCATGTGTGCTTATCCGAAAGATTAGATAGTTTTTGACTGGTCTTAAAATCTCTATGGCTAGGTTAAAATCTATCAAAGATATCTTCTCTAAGACTACCAAAAATTCCTATGTTTCTTCCGAAAACATTTGTTTTTGTTCAAAATACCTTCTCTGCATGTTTATGATCCTACCCCATTTCCCCTCATATCTATTCCTTTCACAGGTTGGTCATGGCACAGAGTTTGGAAAAGATTCTAAAGGAGAACTGCCTCAGCTTCCTCCAAGGTCTGATCGAATGAGATTAACACGAGGAGGAAAATCTTCAAAGCCTCCCAAAGCACCGAAGAAGAAATCTGAGTCTGAATCCGAAGAAGATGATGAGGAGATTCCCTCTGCTCATAGTCGGCCCGAATATGAATTGGTCACTGACGCCCTAACCATGTTCTCGGATGGTAATCCTAAAAAGGGTGGTCATGGTAGAGAAAATAATACCATAGTTGAAGTGTCTGATCCAAATGGTTACTATGATGCCTGGATAATGAAGCTACAGTGAACCTCTGCTAATGATGCCATGTCACCTCGATTACTGTTGATACACTCGCGTCAGTTTGAAACCCATTTAAAAATTCAAAATAAAGGCAAATAACAAAATATTTCAAACACTAAAACAAAAATGTTCTAAATGTGTCGATAAATCATAGGTAATTATGGTGGAGAAACCGAACTTTGATGAAGTGTTTAAAGGATCTAAAATAATTAAAATAGTAGGTAAAACAATTAAGTAAATACTTTTTATAGTTAATAAAATATTAAACTAATATAATTGGGCACTAAACTTTCTAGGGCAGTGGACTAACTTGATATGCTAATCTAGGTGCCAAAGATGTGTTTTACAAAACTAAAATAATTAGATCCTAAAATATAATCAGAAAAAGTAAAGTAAAAGATAAACAAAACAAAAGGTAAAAGGTAAAAGAACCCCCATGGCCAACTGGGCCTTGCTCCAACCGGCTAGCCACAACCACCCCGGGCAAGCCGGTCCACCCCCACCAGCTAACCCTAGCTCGATCTACCCTCTCGATCCCCCATTGTTCCCTTGTCTCCCTCTAAGCGCTGCCTCACACGCACACACGGTCGCATGAGGGCGAAACGCCTCTGCTCGATCCCCTTGTCCCTCCCTCTCTTTCCCTCCTCGCGCCACCGCTGACCAGTGCCACCCCGTCGCCTTTCTTCTCACCTCCTAGCTGCCATGCTCCGGTGCCCTCTACCTCTGCCACGCGCCCCATCCTTCCCCACATGGTGCATCTCCTTCTCCTACTCGCCTGCTTCCCTGGCCAGTCGCTGCTTGCGCCATGGTCGTCGTGTGCATCTTTCCCGCCACCAAGCATCACCACCGTCCCCACGCCGTGAGGCCATGTCTGGTCGCTCCGTCGTTGTCCACTACACCGTCACCGAGGAGCAGAACGAACTAGGACGCGCCAAGTTGAGGAGATCGACTTCAGCTACCCGCTTCGGCCATCGGTGTTCGTCGTCGACTCCGGCGAACCCCTGCTGCTCCTAGGCTTTTGCAGAGCCTCCATGAGCTCCCTAGGTGAGCTCCGTTCGTTTTCTCTTCTCCCAACTACTCGAACCCCTACTACCTGTAACACCCACGATGCGGCTATATCTCCTGTCGAATTTCGGGTTCTGGCAGACCCTTGAGGTTTGAACACTGGGGTGCATGCGGAGATTTCACCTTCTACCTACCTACGCCCCACCGCCTCGCTAAGATCTAAGCTATGGAAAGAACAACACAAGAGACACAGGGTTTATACTGGTTCGGGCCACCGTTGTGGTGTAATACCCTGCTCCAGTGTGTGGTGCGGTGGATTGCCTCTTAGGCTGATGATGATGAGCAATACAAGGGAGAACAACCTCGCGAGGGTCTGTTCTTGGCTGGGGGGATGAACTGCTGGGAGGAGTTCAATCACCCTTCTCTCTCTCTCCCTTCTCGATTCTCTCTTCGATTTCGATCCGATCCCCTCTACCCTGTGGGTGGCTAGTCCTATTTATAGGCAAAGGCCCTGGGCCTCTTCCCAAATATTGAGCGGGAAGGGCGCCAACAATTGGCCATTTTGAAGGGGAACATCTGGTACACTTATCCTGACTAAAGTTGGTCCTTGCCTGCCAAAGGCTCTGGCGGTGACACTGGCTTGGGCTCCACAATGACTTCCTTCCTGCCGTTGGGCCGGTCTTGGTCTCGTTGCACTGAAACGGGTGCCTTTGCTTGATGCTCTCGCCTGCGCTTGCTCCCTTTGCACCAAAGAGGAAAGGAGGACACTGCGCGGGCTGGCGCCCACCTGGCACCCTTGGTCGTCATGGCTTGCGTCACGGGCACCTCGTGAGGTACCCCGCCTTCATCTCTCCGCCTCCTCGCGAGCCAGCCTGATGAGGTCGTGCCTGAGGAAGCTCCGTGTCTTCCGCCCCGCGAGGCTTGACCCCTCGCGAGGGTCTTGGGTCTGTGTTGATGAAGATGGGCCGTGCTGGGCCCCTCCTCGAGCCACGCCGCAGGCTGCAGGCAGGCAAGTCTGGGGACCCCCGTTCCCAGAACGCCGACAGTAGCCCCCGGGCCCAAGGCGCACCCAGACTTGGCCGTGCAGGGAGGCAAAAGGGCAAGAGCGAAGCGCCGCGGGCCCTAACAGCCTGCGGCCTTGGGCGCCGCATGGCGGTTGATTGGACGTGGGTGTCTCCACTTCCCCATGGCGCCTTGGCAACTGCGCGGATTGGACAAGTCCCTGCATGCAAAGCGGGTCATGATTACCTGCGATCGTGGGGCCGACGGTTGGCCCTCGCCAGCTATAAGTACGGATCGGCGCGCGCCCTTCCAGTTCATCCCCTCTCGCTTCTCCTTCTTCTTCATGGCCCCGTCGAGAAGGTTCTCGGCCGCAGAGAAGGGGAAGGCTCGCTAGGTTGTGCCTGCCTCTCCCCCGCCCAAGCGAGGCTGAGGGCGCCCTCGCAAACATCCTGTGGCCACCATGGCAGATCCCCGCGGCCGTGGAGACGATTTCCAGCACGGTGACGGGCGGACTGCTACGGCTGGGGGGGGGGGGCGCTTCAGTCACGTGTTCCCCTAGGCCGCGCTTTCGCACTGCAGAGGTGCTGCCGGAGTTCGTTGTGTGGTCGGCGGAGCCGACTAGCACCCGGCTTCAACTTCCTCGCTTCCTCCTCGGTGAGCACCCGGCCGGCGCCCCGGGCGGCCTCTGGCTTCAGGGAGACGGCTGCTGCAGCCGGGCCTCATGGGCTTCACTAGAGGTCTCCGCAGCCGGGAGCCTGGCCTTGACCCGCGGTTGGCAGACATTTGCCCGCGTGCGTGGCCTGAGCCGTCGGTGCACCCTGCACTTCAAGTTTGACGGCGATGCCACCCTCTACGTGAGGGTGTTTGGGGAAGATGGTCGCCGCACAGGGTGCTGCCCTGAGGACGACGACCGCGGCTGGGAACCCAGCCCCGGCAATGATGGAGAGGACAGCGCTCGTGTGATTGGTGGCGCTCAGGGTTCCCCAAGCTTCACCGGTTCTTCTTCAGGCGGCGACTCTTCTAGCGGTGGCCGCGGTCAGCCTCCACACCGTCGTACCTTCTTGGGAGGTGGTAGCGTGTCTGCCCGCCGTCGCGCCTTGGTGAAGCGTGAGAGGGAGTCTTCCTGAGCCCCGAAGGCAGCTCGAGTCTTCCCTGCAGGCCGGTGTGAGGCGAGCTGCGCCTGATTTGCTCTTTCTTTTCCTTTTTCCTGCGTAAAAAGACAGTAGCGTGGAGCCCCGCGGGGGCGTGTTTGGGTTATTGTTGTTAATCATCGCTTTGCTTCCGTTATCGTGCCTTCCGGCTACGTGACCGCGTGTGGATAGTTCCCGGCCCCAGCCGTGGGGGGCGACCGACCCAGGCCCTGTGTTTGTGTCGCGGTGCCCGTGGGGCACGGACTGGAGGGGTGCTCCTGTAATGGACCCAGGTCGTGAAACCTTTGAACAACTAGGACAGGAACACTCGCGAGGGCGCTCAGCTGCCCCCCTCGCGAGGCCTTGCATAAGAGAAATCGAGGCAGGAGAGTGAAAAGTCGAAGAACCACAAGCCAAAGACGGCAACAGCTTCAATAAAACTTCGAATGAGAATGAACAAGCCAACTGCGGAAAGCAAATGAAAAAGCCGCGTCCGGCACCTAATCTAGTCTTCGACGTCTTCTCACCAGCACGGAGCTAAGTGCTCCCACTGGGCCTGGGAGGGAGCCCCAGGGCCTGAGCCGGCGCTCCTGAGACTCCGGGGCGTGTACTGCCCCAACTCATTATTACATGAGAGTGTCACGGGCGACGAGCTTCACAGGCTCCGGGCCTTTCTTGGGGGAAGCAGGCTTCACGGGCATTTGCCCTCTTCACAAGCTCCAGGCCTTTTCCAAAACGCGACAGCTTCACAGGCATTCGCCTTCTTCACAGGCTCTGGGCCTTTTCCAAAACGCAACAGGCTCCGGGCCTTTTCCAAAACGCGATAGCTTCACAGGAATTCGCCTTCTTCACAGGCTGTGGGCCTTTTCCAAAACGTGACAGCTTCACAGGCATTCACCTTCTTCATATGCTCTGGGCCTTTTCCAAAACGCGACAGCTTCACAGGCATTCGCCTTCTTCACAGGCTCTGGGCCTTTTTAGGGGTAGAACCTCCGGAGGTGCTGGATGTTCCATGCGTTCTGGACCGGCACCCCCTCCTGAGTCTCCAAGTGCGTGGAGCCGGGCCTCGAAACATGAACAACCTTGAACGGGCCCTCCCACATGGGAGAGAGCGTGTGCAGTCCCTCCCTGGAGAGAACCCGCCTGAGCACGAGGTCTCCTACCTCGAGAGTTCTGGGGCGGATGTTGCGGCAGTGATATCGTCGCAGCGCTTGTTGGTACCTCGCCGCTCGCAGCGCGGCTTCTCGGCGACGTTCCTCCCCCAGCACGAGGTCCATCCCCCGCATGGCGTCCTGCTGCGCCTCGTCGAACGCCAAGACCCGCGCGGAGCGACATCTGACCTCGTGAGGGAGGACTGCTTCGGCTCCGTAGACCAGGAAGAACGGGGTCTCTCCAGTCGGCTTGGTCGTGGTTGTGCGGGCAACTAGGTCAAACACATTAGCCGCGAAGGAGTGGATTCATTCAAATAGATGCTGGGAAGGCGGACATCACTGGGTCAGGCCCGAGCGACTTGGGGATGATGCAGCCCGAGGGGCGCCCCCTACAAGGTAAGCTAACAACATAAAATAAAAGGGATACATGCTGCAGGGATGGCCCCACGCGGCCTGGGAATAATGCAGCCCTGGGGGGCGCTCCCAGCTGGAAATGAAACTTGAAAGATGTCACCTGGTGATGTTGAGGACGAAGGAGTGTTGGCGTAGCAGACTCGGTGGGCTGCGGAAGCCGATCCTCACGAGCCCCCAGGCCCAGGGGCCTCGGGAGGCTCCGGAGGCGCTGGTGGCTCCTCGCGAACCATCTCCATCTCCGCCAGGGCTGCAGAACGCCTGGCCTCTTGAGCCTCCATGATGCCCCTCATGAGGCACTGGTACATGGCAGCCGCGTTCGGCAAGCCGTAAGGCATGCGAACGTAGCTGTGGGGTGGACCTTCGCAGCGCCCCACTCGCGAGGGCCAGAGGCGCTCCAGAGAGGCGACTCGATTGAGCCCTGGTATGTCGATGCAGACGCGCAGCCCACCATCCTCGCCTGGATGGGGAGCCACAGCTGGTAGGCGGCGGCCGCCTCTCATGACTCTTGACTCCTGTAGCTCCTGAATGGCCTTGCTGACGAACTCCTGAGGGTCTGGCCCTCCTTGCCTTACTCCTTCTTGAGGGAAACGTGCTTCGAAACACGCCTCCATGTGGTGCCCAAGCGCCTCCCTCGTGACCTTAGCCAGGTCGGTGGCCCTCCAGGGGAGAGCCCCGAGCCTTGCCTGAGGAGGGCGCCGGGCGCGCTTTCCTATGTGATGGAAGGAGGTTCCCCTGGGCAGGCGCGGGCCCTGAGGGGCCTGCCTCCTGAGGCGCCGGGCCGGACGATGTCTTCTTCTTCTTGGGGGCGGTCTCGGGAAGCCTCCTGCTTCCGCGATCCGGGTCTTCCAGCGATGCGGCCTAAAAGGCTCGTTCCAGGGAACACACCGCGTCCTTCTCTTCACAGGGCACCGTGATGACTCCGCCACTTCCTGGCATCATGAGGACGTTGTAGCCGTGGTGAGTTACGGCCATGAACTTGGCCAGCGCTGGGTACCCAAGGATGGCGTTGTATGGCAGGCGAATGTGAGCGACGTCGAAGTCGATGAGCTCGGTGCAGTAGTTGTCGTGTGCCCCGAAGGTGACAGGGAGGCGGACCCGCCCAATCGGGACCGTGGAGCCGTCGGTGACTCCGGAGAAAGGCTTGGTTGGCTGAAGCTGGTTGTAGGGCACTTGGAGATTGTTGAATGTTTCCAAGGACAAGACGTTGAGCCCTGCCCCGCCATCGATCAGGGTCCTAGTGACCACCACGTTGCTGATGATTGGGGAACAAAGCATCGGGAGGACTCCGGCTGTGGCCGCACACTTGAGCTGATCTGCTGAGCTGAACGTGATGGCGCACGCCGACCACCTGAGAGGGCACGTGGCTTCGAGCTTGGGGAGGACTGCATTCACTTCGCGGGCGAACTGCTTGAAGATGCGTTGAGAGGCTGGGGCTTGAGCCCCGCCCAGGATGCAGGCGATCACGCGCGTCTCCTGGAAGCCCCCAGCCCCCTCGTCCTGATGGCGGTCCTCGTTTCTCCTTGGCTGCGGCGGCAGCGGAGGGAGGCATGCGTTGCCTTGCGGGCGATCCTCGCAAGGCTGATCCCTCCAGTCTCCCTCGCGAGGCGGGTCTTGCCAGCGATCCTCGCGAGGTCGATCGCGCCACCCTTGGCGCGGCCAGCGGTCTTCCCAGCGTCCTGCGTTCCTTCCTCCTCCTCGACCGTAGCCCCGGTCACCGCGGTCGGGGCGACGGCCGATCCTTCCTTCTCGCACGGCTCGGAGCTCTTGACATTCGTTGGTGTTGTGGGTGTGGAGGTCGTGGAACACACAGTACCGACTGCCCTTGGAAGATTCGGGCTGATCTCTGCCCCGCTTGGTGTCTGGTTCCGCCGCGAGCACGGCAGCCCTCTTGCGCTTCACATCCTTGGCCTTGGGCTTCTTCTCTTCTGGGTCTGCGGCAGGCAGCTCGAGGAGGGAGAGACGCCCTTCCTCAGACCTGGCGCACTTGGTTGCCAAGTTGAACAACTCCAAGGAAGTGCACAGGTCTTCATGCATCGCCAGCTCCTCCTTCATCTTGACGTCGCGCACGCCGTCGGAGAAGGCTGAGATGATGGCCTCCTCGGTCACCTTGGGAATCTTGAGGCGTGCGTTGCTGAAGCACTGGATGTACTTCTGCAGGGTCTCTCCGGGTTGTTGCTTGATGTGGCGCATGTCGCTCACGGCGGGTGGCCGGTCGCGAGTACCTTGGAAGTTGGCGATGAAGCGGGTGCGCATCTCGTCCCCAGGAGGAGATCGTGCCTGGAGCCAGGTTAAGGAGCCAGGTGCGGGCCCCGTCCTTGAGCGCCATGGGAAACCAGTTCGCCATGACCTTCTCCTCTCCGTTGGCAGCTTTGATGCCCAGCTCATAGAGCTGGAGGAACTCCGCAGGGTCGGTCGTGCCATCGTAACGAGGAGGCAGGTCTGGCTTGAACTTGCCGAGTCACGCGACGCTGCGTAGCTCGGTGGTGAAGGCACGGCAGCCTTCTGTGGCGACGGGAGGCCTTGGGTGATGGAGAGCTTGGTCTTGCATGTCCCCACACGCTGCGGCTGGAAGCAGCGCGGGGTCTTGACGTGCGGGAGCAGGAACATGGTCACGACGTGCTAGAGCAGGGAGCGTCCGGGCAGCTTCTTGCGGGCGAGGGACTTCTTGGCAGCTCTACTCTTGCCGTGCTAGCACCTGACGGAGCGGGTTCCGCCCAGGGGCCACGCGCCTTGGATCCATGGCGCCTTCTTGAGGAGGAGGCGGCTGGGGCGCCCCCGGAGCTTCGTCGCCCGCGCGGGGTGGGGTGCGGTGTAGTGGAACGGACGGCGCAGGAGAGCCCCCTGCGGCGCGGACGAGCTCGGCGACGCGGTCGAGCCATTCTTCGTAGACGTCATCGACGGGACGGTAGCGCAGGAGCTTGTTTGCCGCGATGAGCGGAGCTCGAGCCTCCATGGGTGCGCGGAGCGTGCGGGACGAAGAACCAGCTGGGATGAGCGAGGGAGTAGCGGTGCGGCCGTCTTGCCGCACGGATGGATGCTGAGACGACGCTTGCTGCTCGTCCCCCGCCGGGCCGGTGGCGGCGTTGACGGCAGGTGACGGGGAACGGCGAGGGCGCCCGCCGACAGGAGCCGTCTGGGCGACGCGGGAAGCGAGAGCGGCCCGGCGCTCGGCGCGGGCCCGACGAGCGTCAGACATGGACGCGATGGTCGGAGGAGAACGGGGTGGTGGAAGACGAATTCCGGCGCAGCCCTACCTGGCGCGCCAAATGTCAGATTTCGGGTTCCGGCAGACCCTTGAGGTTTCAACACTGGGGTGCGCGCGGAGATTTCGCCTTCTACCTACCTGCGCCCCACCGCCTCGCTAAGATCTAAGCTTTGGAAAGAACAGCACAAGAGACACAGGGTTTATACTGGTTCGGGCCACCGTTGTGGTGTAATAACCTACTCCAGTGTGTGGTGTGGTGGATTGCCTCTTGGGCTGATGATGATGAGCAATACAAGGGAGAACAGCCTCGCGAGGGTCTGTTCTTGGCTGGGGGGATGAACTGCTGGGAGGAGTTCAATCACCCTTCTCTCTCTCTTCTCGATTCTCTCTCCGATTTCGATCCGATCCCCTCTACCCTGTGGGTGGCTAGTCCTATTTATAGGAAAAGGCCCTGGGCCTCTTCCCAAATATTGAGCGGGAAGGGCGCCAACAATTGGCCATTTTGAAGGGGAACATCTGGTACACTTATCCTGACTAAAGTTGGTCCTCGCCTGCCAAAGGCTCTGGTGGTGACGCTGGCTTGGGCTCCACAATGACTTCCTTCATGCCGTTGGGCCGGTGTTGGTCTCGTTGCACCGAAACGGGTGCCTTTGCTTGATGCTCTCTCCTGTGCTTGCTCCCTTTGCACCAAAGAGGAAAGGAGGACACTGCGCGGGCTGGCGCCCACCTGGCACCCTTGGTCGTCATGGCTTGCATCACGGGCACCTCGTGAGGTACCCCCGCCTTGATCTCTCCGCCTCCTCGCGAGCCAGCCTGATGAGGCCGTGCCTGAGGAAGCTCCGTGTCGTCTGCCCCGTGAGGCTTGACCCCTCGCGAGGGTCTTGGGTCTGTGTTGATGAAGATGGGCCGTGCTGGGCCCCTCCTCGAGCCACACCGCAGACCGCAGGCAGGCAAGTCTGGGGACCCCCGTTCCCAAAACGCCGACATCTCCCACGTGTCGGAGCACGACTTAGAGGCATAGCCGCATAGTAGGCATGTCGCAAGAGGGGTAATCTTTATACATCCCATGTACTGAATAAGAAAGGGATAAAGAGTTGGCTTACAATCGCCACTTCACACAATACATAAATATAGCATTACATCATCCATAATACAATCAAGGTCCGACTAGGGAACCAAAATAAAGAAAGACAACCCCTAATGCAATAGATTCCCGATCGCCCCAACTGGGCTCCTCTACTGATCGTCTGGAGAGGAAACATAGTAACATCCTGAATCCTAGTCGAACTCCTACTTGAGTTCGGTCGCATCCCCTATACAGGCATCATTGGCACCTGCATCTGGTTTTGGAAGTAATCTGTGAGTCATAGGGACTCAGCAATCTCACAACCTCGCGATCAAGACTATTTAAGCTTATGGGTAGGAAAAGGTAGTGAGGTGGAGCTGCAGCAAGCACTAGCATATATGGTGGCTAACTTACGCAAATGAGAGGGAGAAGAGAAGCAAAGCACGGTCGCGAAGCTATAAAGATCAAGAAGTAATCCTGAAACTACTTACGTTCAAGTATAACACGAGACCGTGTTCTCTTCCCGGACTCCGCCGAAAAGAGACCATCACGGCTACACACGCTGTTGATTCATTTTAATTAAGTTAAGTGTCAGGTTTTCTACAACCGGATATTAAAAAATTCCCATCTGCCCATAACCGCGGGCACGGCTTTCGAAGGTTCAAAACCCTGCAGGGGTGTCCCAACTTAGCCCATCACAAGCTCTCACGGTCAACGAAGGATATTCCTTCTCCCAGGACGACCCGATCAGGCTCGGAATCCCGGTTACAAGACTTTTCGATAATGGTAAAACAAGACCAGCAAAGCCGCCCGATGTGCCGACAAATCCCGATAGGAGTCGCACGTATCTCGTTGTCAGGGCACACCAGATGAGACATCCTACGAGTAAAACCAAACCTCAAGTTGCCCCGAGGTGGCCCCGCAGTCTACTCGTTTCGGACCAACACTCAGAGGAGCACTGGCCCGGGGGCGTTTTAAATAAAGATGACCCTTGAGTCCGCGGAACCCAAGGGAAAAAGGCTTAGGTGGCAAATGGTAAAACCAAGGTTGGGCCTTGCTAGAGGACTTTTATTCAAGGCGAACTGTCAAGGGGTTCCCATTATAACCCAACCGCGTAAGGAGCGCAAAATCAAGGAACATAACACCGGTATGACGGAAACTAGGGCGGCAAGAGTGGAACAAAACACCAGGCATAAGGCCGAGCCTTCCACCCTTTACCAAGTATATAGGTGCATTAAAGTAAACAAGATATAATAATGATATCCCAACAATAAACATGTTCCAACAAGGAACAAACTCCATCTTCACCTGCAACTAGCAACGCTATAAGAAGGGCTGAGCAAAGCGGTAACATAGCCAAACAACGGTTTGCTAGGTCAAGGTGGGTTAGATGTTTGACATGGCAATATGGGAGGCATGATATATCAAGTGGTAGGTATCGCGGCATAGCAATAGAGCGAGCAACTAGCAAGCAAAGATAGAAGTGATTTCGAGTGTATGGTCATCTTGCCTGCAAAGTTCTCCGAGTTGACGTAAGCTTGATCCTCGTAAGCGTACTCAATGGGTTCCTCGATCACGTACTCGTCTCCCGGCTCTACCCAAGGCAAGAACACAAGCAAAACAAACCACAGTCAATGGCAGTGCAATGCGCAACCAACATGATGCAAAACATGGCATGATATGTGGGATGTGATATGCAATGCATATGCATGCTCCAGAAGGAAAAGATTGAACCAGGCCTCAACTTGGCAAACCAAGTGTGCCGCTGGAAAGATGAGTTGATTTCGGTCGAAATCGATATAAAGATCACCGGAATCGGATGCACGGTTTGCAAATGGCAAGCAAAAAAAGAATGGCACAATTCTGCGATTAACAGCACGATGCCAACTAGAATGCAACAAGAAACTAAGCTACTGCACTCCAACATAGCAACAAAGCACATGGCAGTGAACTACTCGAGATGCTTGACAAAACATGAACGCTGAGCTACAGCTAGATCACACAGTAGCAGGTTCAAACAAGCATGGCAAAAGTGCAAAAGATAACAGCATCACAGACTTAGTGAAAATAAGAACATGTCAGGATTTAATATCATGAAGCAATGTTTAGAGCAAGATAACAACATGCTACAGGATCATATCATAGCAATACAAGGCATGGCATGAATCTACTCAAAGCATATAACAAAAGTCCCTTACTGACCATAAGCCAAAAGGTTAAAGAAAACATGATGGAACCCATGTAAACATAGCAAGTTCCGTTAACAGATTCAGACTTAGCATGCATGACAAACTAAGCATAATACCAGCAAGAATACATGATCAAGAAGCTAACCATGGCAAGAACAAACCCATAGCATGCATGGATCAACTACAACAACCTTGGCAAAATTGATTAACACGTAAACAATCAGCCAGGAACATATTATAGCAAAAGTAGAGCAAGATTGAGTGATGCTAGGGAACTCCAAAAATGCAAACAAGGACATGGATGGATAGAGGATAACCATATGTTGAAATCATCCTTACTGAACATACTCAAAAGAAGCATGGATCTCTCTGTAGCAACATGAACACATGGCATAAAAATAACAGCAGGGCAAAGACTTAGTGAAATTCTAAGTCCCTGAAATCATCAATACTATGAGAGCTACTTTGCATGCTTGTGATAATCACCACATAGATCACAAAAATACATGGCATACACCCCTGTAAAGATGGCATGGCATAGCCCAAAACACATGTAGAGCGCATGCCCATATGTAGCACACAATAATCATGGCAAAAATGACAAATGCTCAAGATCTGTTAAGAAACAGGAACTAACATTTTATAGCACACTTGAAACAACAATTTGGGCATCAAGATGGACTCAAACAAGCATGGTGCAATGCAACAAAATGAAGAGGACAACCTAATGAACATTTTGATATATTGCACGCCCAAAATGGAGCTACGGATGCGGAGTTATAATGCAATGAACAGAGCTTCAGAATGTAAAAAAAGACTTAGAGATATTTCGAAGTCAACCCTAGGTTCTCCCGATTTGGATCTGGCGCGCGGTTTACGAGGATGACCGGAGAAAGAGTTCGCTGGAGTTATCCACGCGGTAGCCAGAGCTAGGGGGCTCGCCGCAGTCACGGATCCAGCGACGTGGAGAGGAGGAGGCGGCGCACAGGGTCGGAGGAGACGGCGGTGGCACGGGCGGAGGCCGGCGCGGAGTCGGCGGCGGCCGGCCGCAGGGTCTCCGGCGGGCGGAGGCGGCGGCACCCAGGCGGCGGCGCGGTGGCGATGGAGGCACGCGGCGGCCTCGGGCAGGGTCGCCCGCGGGCGGCTACCACGGGGTACAGGCCCGCGGGGGCCGGATCTGGGCCCGGCGGGCCTCGGCGGCGCGCAGGACGGCGGCGGTGATGTGGCGGCACGGGAGTGGCTGAGGCGGCAGGGCGGACGTGTCTGGTCCGATCCGGACGTGTCCGGCGGCGCGGGGAAGAAGGGGCTAGGGTTTGGACCCGAAAGTTTCGGAAGGGGCACATTTATAGATAGAGGGAGCTAGGAGAGTCCAAATGAGGTGCGGTTTTCGGCCACGCGATCGTGATAGAACGGCCGAGAGGATGGAGGGGGTTTGGATGGGTTTTGGTCCACTTTGGAGGGGTGTTGGGCTGCAACACACACACGAGGCCTTTACGGTTCCTCGGTTAACCGTTGCAGTATCAAACGGACTCCAAATGGCACGAAACTTGACAAGCGGTCTACCGGTGGTGTACTAAGGCTGCTTGGCAAACCTTGGTCCAGTCCGAGAAAGTTTAACACCCGCTCACGAAAAGAGACAAAAGGGGGCGCCGGAGGACATAGGAGTGCCGGATCGCAAAACGGACAACGGGGAAAATGCTCGGATGCATGAGACGAACACGTATGCAAATGCGATGCACACGATGAAATGATATGAGATGCATGACGTGAACAAAATGCAAAACAAAGACCAAACCCAACCATGAAGGAATATAATAACTTAGAGCTGAAAATGGCAGGATTCATAGTAAAAATATGGTAAGTTACATACGGGGCGTTACAACACTCCACCACTGCGAAAGGATCTTGTCCCGAGATCTAGGACTGAAAGAACTCCGGATATTCAGAACATAGGTGGTCCTCGCGTTCCCATGTGGCTTCTCGGTCGGAATGATGTGACCACTTCACTTTCAGGAATTTGATTTACTTGTTGTGAGTCTTGTGCTCAGTTTCTTCAAGAATAGCAATGGGATGCTCATGATAAGACATGTCTTCTTGGATATCAATCTCTTCGAAGTTGATGGTGCTGTTAGGAGTCTTGAAACACTTGCGAAGCTATGACACGTGAAACACGTCGTGCACGTTTGCAAAGTTGGACGGAAGCTCAAGTTGATAGGCGAGGTCGCCTCTTTTGCCAATGATCTTGAAAGGACCCACGTATCTAGGGGCAAGCTTCCGTTTGATACCGAAGCGACGAGTACCTTTCATTGGAGAGACGCGGAGGTAGACATGGTCTCCGATCTCGAAAGCCAAGTCACGATGCTTGCTATCATAGTAACTCTTCTGGCGCGATTGTGCGGCTTTGAGATTTTCACGAATGACTTTGCACATTTCTTCATCCTCTGTGATCAAGTCATTGCCAGGAAGTTGGCGTTCACCAGTCTCTGACCAGTTAAGAGGAGTACGACACTTTCTGCCATAGAGAATCTCGAATGGGGCCTTGCCCGAACTCGGTTGGAAGCTATTGTTGTAGGAGAACTCGGCATATGGAAGACAATCTTCCCACTTCATATCGAAGGAAATGACACAAGCCATGAGCATATCTTCAAGAATTTGGTTGACTCGCTCGACTTTTCCACTAGTTTGAGGATGGAAGGCTGTGCTGCAGCGAATGTTGGTGCCCATGGCCTTCTGGAAGGCATCCCAGAACTTAGAAGTAAAGATGCTTCCATGATCTGAAGATATCAACTGCGGAATGCCGTGCAAGGAGACAATCCTAGAGGTATATAGCTCTCCCAACTGAGCTGCTGTGATAGATTCTTTGATAGGAAGAAAATGAGCCACTTTAGTGAGCTTGTCGATGACGACAAAGATAGCATCATTTCCGCGCTTGGACTTGGGAAATCCAGTCATGAAGTCCATCTCAATATGGTCAAACTTCCATTCTGGAATAGCAAGAGGTCGGAGGAGACCAGCTGGCCATTGGTGTTCTGCTTTCACTCTTCTGCAGACATCACATTCATTCACGAACTGAGCAATCTCGCGCTTCATTCGAGTCCACCAATATGACTGCTTGAGGTCATGGTACATCTTTGTACTTCCAGGATGAATAGAAAGGAGTGAATTGTGAGCCTCGTTCATAATGACTTTACGGAGATCACCCTTAGGAACAACAATGCGATCCTCGAAGAATAGAGTATCTTTGTCGTCAAGGCGATAGCACTTGTACTTGGGTTGGCTCTTGGCAATCCCAATCTTCACCTTCTTCACCATGGCATCAAGAAGTTGTGCCTCACGAATTTGATCTTCCAAAGTAGGAGAGACTTGGAGGTTGGCAAGAAATCCTTGAGGAACAACTTGGAGATTAAGTTTGCAGAAAGCTTCACAAAGATCCGGTTGGAAGGGCTTGAGAATCAAACTGTTGCAGTAAGCCTTCCTTCTCAAAGCGTTAGCAATGACATTGGCCTTGCCTAGAGTATATTGAATACTCGGATTATACTCTTGAATCATTTTGACCAAACAAGTCTGCCTGAGGTTGAGGTTGGGTTGAGTGAAGATGTACTTGAGGCTCTTATGATCTGTGAAGATGTCCACTTTCCTTCCCAACAAGAGATGTCTCCATGTTAACAGAGCATGGACAACTGCCGCCAACTCGAGGTCGTGAGTGGGGTAGTTCTTTTCGTTGGGCTTCAACTAGCGAGAGGTATAGGCCACAACTTTCTTCTCTTGCATTAACACAGCACCGAGACCTTGCAGGGAAGCATCACAGAAAACCTCAAATGGTTTGGATTCATCAGGAGGAGTCAGAACTGGAGCTATGACTAAAATCTCTTTGAGGGTGTTGAAAGTGACGTCACATTCAGGCGTCCAGACATACTTCACATGCTTCTGGAGGAGGTTGGAAAGAGGCTTCGTGATCTTAGAGAAATTCTCAACGAATCTTCGACAATAGCTTGCAAGCCCAAGGAAACTGCGAAGCTACATCACATTCTGAGGCGGTTCCCAATTCACAATTGCAGACACCTTCTCAGGATTAACATCTATGCCCTTGGCGGAGATGATATGCCCAAGGTAGAGAACCTCATCGAGCCAAAACTCGCACTTTGAAAACTTCGCATAGAATTGATGTTCTCCGAGTTTGTCCAGCACCAATCTCAAATGCTTGGCATGATCCTCTTTGTTCGTGGAAAAGACCAAAATATCATCGAGATACACCAAGACGAAATCATTTGTGTAAGGGTTGAAGATGAAGTTCATCATGCGAGACAATGTTGGAGGAGCATTGACAAGGCCAAAAGACATGACAGTGTATTCCTAAGAACCATAGCTTGTTCTGAATGTTGTCTTGGGGATATCTTGTTCGCGAATGCGAATCTGATGATAGCCCATACGAAGGTCAATCTTGGAGAATACTTGAGCACCTTTGAGTTGTTCGGAAAGCTCATTGATGTTGGGAAGTGGGTACTTGTTCTTTATGGTCTTCTTGTTCAATGGGCGGTAGTCGACATAAAGTCGGTCCGTGCCATCCTTCTTCTTGACAAAAAGAACACGACAACCCCATGGAGAAGAACTCGATTGGATCAGACCCATACGCTCTTGTATATCGAGTTGTTTCTTCAGCTCCTTCAACTCTTCTGGTCCAAGCTTGTAAGGACATTTGCAAACAGGTTCCGTGCCAGGCTCAAGATCGATGACGAATTCAACTGGCCGGTGAGGAGGCATTCCTGGAAGCTCTTCTGGAAAGACGTCTTGATATTCACAAACGACTGGAATCTTAGAGATGGCATTCAACTCGCCCTTCTCATTAAGAGAAAACAGTCGAATGGTATCGTCACGAGTGGCATAGATGATCACATCCTCAGACGAGTGTGTCAATTGAATCTGCCTGGCAGCACACTCAAGCTGAGCCTTATGCTTAGAAAGCTAGTCCATGCCAAGAATTATATTAGATCAATATCCGAGTCACCAAGAACAATAGGAGAAGACAGAAACTTATAGTCGCCCATCTTGATAGACACATCTGGAACGAATACTCGAGAAGTCATTTGTCGGGCCAGAGAAACAAAAGACAAAGGTCTCGACAAAACTTGAGTCACCAAATCATGCATAGCCACAAAAGGTCTTGAAATGAAAGAATGCGATGCACCAGTATCAAAAAGGACTTTTGCAGGAATATCATTAACAGGAAGGTTACCCATGATCACTTCTGAAGAGTCCTCTGCCTGAGCTGCGTTCATCATGTTGACCTTTGCAAACTTAGGATTATGGTTGACCACTACATTGCTGGCAGATCTGTAACACCCCTGTAAAGATGGAATGGCATAGCCCAAAACTTATGTAGAGCTCATGCTCATATGCAGCACACAATAATCATGGCAAAAATGACAAATGCTCATAAACTGATAAGAATCAGGAACTAACATTTTATAACACTTTTGCATCAGTCATTAGGGCATCAAGATGGACTCAAACAAGCATGGTGCAATGGAACAAAATGAAGAGCACATCCAGATGAACATTCTGATATATGGCACGCCCAAAACGGAGCTACGGATGAGAAGTTATGATGCGATGAACATGGCTAGAAAATGTTAGGGACTTAGGAAAAAACGGGTCAACCTAGGGTTTCAGAACTGGATCTAGATCTGGCGCGTGAACCGAGGATCGCCGGAATCGCCTGCGGTGGCTGGAGCTTGGGGAGAAGGCGGTGGCCGGCGTGGAGCTCGTCGGAGTAGGTGCGGTAGGCGGCCGGAGAAGGAGGGTCGCCGGATCCGAAGCTTGCCGGAGAAGCGAGCGGCGGCGGCGGTGCTCCGTGGCGACGTCGAGGCGACGCGGCGGCGAGGCTTGGTCGGCGGCGACCGGCATCGGGCGGCGAGGGCTCGGGCGGCGGGGCCGGCGCGGGGAGGCGCGGAGGCGCGGGCTGCGGCGACCCGGGCCGGGAGGGCCGCGGTCGGGCCCCGCGGGCCGGCGCGGTGGGGGGCGGTGACCTACCATGTGGCGGGCACCGGTTGGACGTGGGCGGTGGCGCGGGCGTGTCCGGCGGGAGCGGACATGTCCGGCGGCGGAGAGGACGAAACTTAGGGTTTTGGACCGCGAATTTCGGAGGGGGGTCTATTTATAGGTAGAGGGAGCTAGGAGAATCCAAATGAGGTGGGGTTTGGATGGGTTTTGGGCCACTTTGGAGGGGTGTTGGGCTGCAACACACACGAGGCCTTTACGGTTCCTCGATTAACCATTGGAGTTTCAAGCGGACTCCAAATGGCACGAAACTTGACAGGCGGTCTACCGGTGGTGTACCAAGGCCGCTTGGTAAATCTCGGTCCATTCCGAGAAAGTTTAGCACCCGCTCACGAAAAGAGGCAAAAGGGGGCGCCGGAGGACATAGGAGTGCCGGATCGCAAAACGAACAACGGGGAAAATGCTCGGATGCATGAGACGAACACGTATGCAAATGCGATGCACATGATGAAATGATATGAGATGCATGACATGAACAAAATGCAAAACGAAGACCAAACCCAGCCACGAAGGAATATCATAACTTAGAGCCGAAAATGGCAAGATTCGGAGTACAAATATGGTAAGTTACATACGGGGCGTTACACTGCCGCTTGCTGTTGGCGTTGCCATCGCTCCAGTCGTCGCCTCGCTCATCCACTAGACCTCGCCACTGCCCTCACGCACACGCCGCTCCCTACAAGGCCCTAAGGCAGCTTGGCCAGGTCCCACGCGCTCGCGCTGGCCCATCTGGCCGCGCCCCTTCCCCTCACCCCGCTCCTGCAGCCTCCTACGGCTGCCGACGCCGCCTCGCCGTCTGCCACCCGCCATGTCCACCGGCCCCTCCATGTGTCGCATTCTGCTATCCTCGTCGGCGCCTGCGGCCGCGGCCACCCTAGTCGGCGTCCCCTCCCCTGGTGGCCTCGAGCGCACGCCCGCAACCCCTTCGCCCGTTAGCCCGCGCGCCCGATAAGCCCCCTATGCCTATGACAAAGGGGGCCCGCCCCAGAGAACAAAAAACGATTAAATATATATAGGAAAATAATTAACTTAATTAATTTGGATTAATTAACCTAATCACTTAGTTAACTAAGTAATCATGTTTAGTTAAACTGTGTCAATGACGAACAGGCCCCACCCGTCAGTTTGACCGGTCAACGGTCAGAGTTGACCACTAACGTCATGATGACATCATATATGCTTTTGATTAAATTAATCTGTTAATTCCTGAAAATGAGTTAAAAGTTTGAAAATTAATATAAAATAATCCGTAACTCGGATGAAAATACTTTGTACATGAAAGTTGCTCAGAACAACGAGACGAATTTGAATACATAGTCCGTTTGTCTGCCACATGTCCCTAGTATAGTGAACATGCAACCGTCCCCTTTCGGTCCTTCTGTCTGAAATGCCTAACACCGGTGATACTTTCCCGGATGTTTTCCCCCTTCGCCAGTACCGCGTAGTACCTCATTAGGTCACCCCTAGCACTGTGTATTGCCCTGTTATGCTTTGTTATGCTTTGTGATGCTTTCAGACCCCGAGACCGCCGCCGGCGACCCCCCTTCCCCCCCCCCCCCCTTGATCAACCTGATATTGCCTATTCCTTCTCTCTACTGCTTGCATTAGAGTAGTGTTTCATGCTACTTCTTTCGGTTAATCCTACTCTGCTGCATAGCCTGTCTTTGCTACTACTATTGTTACCTTACCTGTAATCCTAAATGCTTAGTATAGGATGCTAGTTTATCATCAGTGACCCTACATTCTTGTCCGTCTGCCATGCTATACTATCGGGTCGTGATCACTTGGGAGGTGATCACGGGTATATACTTATATACATAATATAAGATACATGTGGTGACTAAAGTTGGGTCGGCTCATAGAGTACCTGCGAGTGATTCACGGATTGGGGGCTGAAATGACATTTGTCCCGATGGCCCATTGGTTGGATCTTTGTGGTGGAGCGACCGGGCAGGTTGAGACCACCTAGGTGAGAGGTGGGCTTGGCCCTGGTCGGCGTCCACGGATACTTAAATTAACATGCTTAACGAGATCTTGGTATTTGATATAAGTCTGCCCACTGGCCTATACGCACTAACCAACTACATGGGAATAGTTATGGGCACTCGACGTCGTGGTATCAGTCGAAGCCTTCTTGACGTCAGGGACTGAGCGACGCGCGCCGGATTGGACTGGAAAGCCTGCTCTTGTATTAAGGAAGCTAGGTATGCTTCCGGCCGCGTTCGCAACGTGCAGGTGTGCAATGGGCGATGGGCCTAGACCCCTGCGCGCTTAGGATTTAGACCGGCGTGCTGACCTCTCTATTGTGCCTAGGTAGGGCTGCGACGTGTTGATCTTCCGAGGTCGGTCATGACCCAGGAAAGTGTGTCCACCCAGAGGGATCGAGCGTGTTGGGTAATGTGGTGCACCCCTGCAGGGAAGTTTATCTATTGGAATAACCGTGTCCCTCGGTAAAAGGACGACCCAGAGTTGTACCTTGACCTTATGACAACTAGAACTGGATACTTAATAAAACACGCCCTTTCAAGTGCTAGATACACCCCGGTGATCACTCTCTCACAGGGCGACGAGGAGAGGATTGCCGGGTAGGATTATGCTATATGATGATACTTGGTGAACTTACCATCTACTCTCTTCTATATGCGTCAAGATGGAGGCTGCCAGAAGCGTAGTCTTCGATAGGACTAGCTATTCCCCTCTTATTCTGGCATTCTGCAGTTCAGTCCACAAATACTACCCATTTCATTGATACCAATGCATATGTAGTGCAGATCCTTGCTTGCGAGTACTTTGGATGAGTACTCACAGTTTCTTTGCTCCCCGCTTTTCCCCTTTCTATACCCGGTTGTTGCGACCAGATGTTGGAGCCCAGGAGCTAGACGCCACCGATGATGACTCCTACTACACCGGAGGTGCCTACTACTACGTGCAGGCCGCCGACGACGACCATGAATAGTTTAGGAGGATCCCACACAGGTGGCTTGCTCCTCTTTCGATATGTATCCCAGTTTGTGCTAGCCATCTTATGGAAACTTGTTTAACTTATGTCTGTACTCAGATATTGTTGCTTTCGCTGACTCGTCTATGATCGACCACTTGTATTCGGGCCCTCGAGGCCCCTGGCTTGTATTATGATGCTTGTATGACTTATTTATTTTAGAGTTGTGTTGTGATATCTTCCCTTGAGTCCCTGATCTTGATCGTACATGTTTACGTGTATGATTAGTGTACGATTGAATCGGGGGCGTCACAGTTACAAAACTCCACCTGGGGTTGAATCAACGACTGGACGCAACAATAGGCTTCAAAGGATTCATTGCCACTAGGCGAAGAAATGGTTCAATTATGAAAATGTTCGTGAAAAGTATCATATTTTGTTTGGCTTCACACCACTGTGGAATGACTGCATTGCTGAAAACTGGATTGTCCCCAATGATGAAAAAGTCAGACCACCTCAGCCTTCAAATGCTCATCCTGACTCCCTTAAAACCATCGCTGGTTTTCCCAATGAAGTGATTAAGAGGGCGAAGGCCAAAGCCAAGCGTGATGCTAGGGAAGCGAACAAAAAACAAGTTGAAGCGAAAAACGTCACGCTAACTCAGCAAGACGTTCATAAGAAGAAGGATTGTGCTTCTGCCTCCAAGGGAAGCAAGTCCGGGGAATCTATTTCCCCTAGTGCTCCCCGAAATAAATTTGTTGCCGAGAAATCAAAGAAGGCCGCTTCTAACTAGTCTGATGAGTCATCCAGTGAAGATGCTCCTAATGAAATTCCAATGTATGATCAACGTGCCATTCTCAACAAGCCATACAAGACTCCCTCACTAGTGAAAGCTTTGCCCTCTCCAAGGAGATCACCAAGGAATGCATCCATTCCCCTCACTAACAAACCTTCGGGTTATTCTACTCGAACAACAAAGAGAAAGCTGCAATCTGAAGGAAAAGTTGATGCTTCTGCTAAGAAGGCCAGACCCAGTGTTCTTGCTTCCATAGAGGAACAAAAATATGATTTCAATCTCATGATTGATGTAATTGACAGTGCTACATATGATGCACAATCTGATGATATAGGCAGTCTGGGACTTCCTGATGATGTTACCAAAATGGTAAAAAAAACATTTCATCGAGCTGAGGAAAATTACCAAGAGGTTGAATCAGGCTATCAAGGACAAGCAAGTCCTCGAGCAAATGAGGAGAGAGGCCAACACTGAATCTGAAAGGAAGAATATGAACAAAGAGATTGTTGAACTCACGAAGGCACTTATTCTCATGCAGAATGAGAAAATTGATTGGCACTCGCGGTTGAGAATGGAAGTATCTCAGTTATGTGACAGAAGAAATGATGAGATTGACTGTAAGGCAGGTCTTGCTCGAAGAAGAATCAAAGAAGAAAAATGTCAGAAGGCTAAAGCAAGAGCTGGCAAACCGAAAGGAATCAAAGCTCGCCTCCTTTAGACTGTTGTTGATGCTCCACTTGATTCCAGCACCCCATTGCAGCAGATTCCACCATCTCCACCTGACGAGGATGAACCTATGCACCAAGCTAGCCATGTGGTGGTTATCATTCCTACCCCAGCAGCCCAAGAACATCCTGATGTTTGATATCTTCCTCAAAAAGAATGATGAAGAAAATGCTTTGCCTAAGCAGCATGCACCATTGATGATGTTGATGAGGAAATTGAAGTTGAGAAGGCAGATCCATCGCCTCCGAGGAAATTGCAAGTTGAGCCTCCGAATCAAACAAGGAAGAGATTGACAAGAATGAGGGGAGCTAAATGCTTCCCGAGACAAATCCACCCTGGTCGCATCATCTGGTGCCCCTACCCAAATGGATGTTGATCCTGCTCCTCTTTCCACTGCACCATAGATGGAAGAGGAAGAAAGAAAACCTGATGAGATGATGGCTCAAGAAGTAATTGCTCCACTAGTTGTGCCCCAAGCTTCTGAGGAAGAAGTTGATGTGCCTCCAGCTAAAGGAAATACAGTGAAAGAAATGGCCCAGTGCCCGAAAGTCATAAAGTACTGAAGGAGTTCCAGCGAGCAAAAATGATAAGAAGTCAAGTTCTTCAAAGCAATCGGCACAAGAAAAATCAAGGAAGCCTCGTGCTCCTCTCAAGCCTATTGAGGAAGGTGTGCCTGCACCTGATGACATTCGAACCCGGAATAGGGTGAAGAGGAAAATCTGAGAAACCCACTGGAAACATTCCCTTTGTTTCCTGTCGAAGATGGCCCAAATGGTCCTGCATTTAATGAGCAGTTTCATCTTTTGGAACGTGCATTCTTTGGAACCAGCCCATATGATGGATAAAGAACTTCCTTGTCACCAAGATTCTGGACAAAGGAACGGGCCGTTTATTATGCCCGTATTATGTATGAAAAGAATCACATTTTCAAGCACAAGATTTTGGATTTCACAAAGCTCGAAAGTTTGCCTTGCTTTCATCATACCATCAAGCAGATTGAACTAGTCTTCGTAAAGAGCTTCCTTCGCTTCAACCATTGTTTGAATCCTGAAATGATTCATCAGTTCTATGCAACTCTTTATATCTTAGGAGACCTCACAAATAGCAGTACTTGGATCCTCGAATGGATGACAGGAGAAGAAAAGATTAAATGTTCGACTGACCAGTTCTTAGCACTTTTGAATCTTCCTTGGTGCAAATTTGATGCTAATCATGAACAAAGACTGCACTATTGGGAAGTATCTGAAGCTCAACTTCATCTGGTGATGGACCCCAAACTTGTTGGTGATGAATGTATTAAGACAAATCCAAAGAATCCGGCTTATGAGAACAAAGTGGCGTTCTATATCCTCCGCAATTCTCTCACGCCAACAAATAGGCCAGAAACCATTAATGGCATCACGGGAAATGCTCTTCTAGTCACATCTCAGGGTATTTGTTTTGACATTCTGGATCTTTTCATTCGCAACCTGGCCTGCGCGGTTGATAGCCCTCAAGCCTTTAAGCCATATGCACCTTGGGTCATGTTTTCCATTGAGCAGTTCATTGAGGAAAAGTTCTTCTGCCCATATGTCCCATAAGTTTTTATGCCACCATTCTATCACACACTCACAATTGTGAAGGACATCGGCAAAGGAAGATGTCAATTGATGCTACTGCTTCTGCTTCAATGTCTGCTTCGGCTAAACTCCGAAGCTCAAGAAGGCAAAAGTTGATATCCCTCATGAAGAGAATCCTTCACTGTATGAGTTTTGTCTTCGCACTCAACAAGCCCTGGAAAGTCATATCAAGCTAGATCGAAAAGTGAAGGTGTGTCGGTGGGAACGACACCTATGGGATCACAAGAATCCCTACTACGGTTGCGGGGCGCGGGGTCGTGAGAAGAGCGGATCAAACAGATAGCACACGGTTCGTTTATCTAGGTTCGGGCCGCGGGGATGCGTAAAACCCTACTCATGCTTTGGTGGATTGTATATCTGTGTTCTTGAGCTAGCTATGGGGCGTGAGGAGCTCCAAAAAGCCGAATCCTTCTCCTGGTCGCCTAGGGCCTCCTTTTATAGGGAAAGGGGTAGCCAAAGTGGCACACAGGAGGTGGAAAGGGAACAGTGATGCGAGGTTATCCCTCGCATTACATGACAAGGCGCATTTAATGCGTCTTGCCCAGGTGTCCTTGCTTTATTGGGGACGGGGGGAGAGCCCTGTCTCGTCCGTCGCCGCTCCCTCTCGTGTCGACACGCGCCCGGGCCAGCGGCGCCCGCGGTGCCATGTAGGCAGGCAGGCAGCTGAGGTGGCGCAGTGGTGGGTCTCCACGAAGATCTGCATGCCGCCACGCAGGTGCCTGCCCAGCTGGTTGGGTCGGCAGCTGCGTGCGAACGATGGTGGAGGTTTAACTGGCGTGGGCCTGATGGTGGCCCTACGGGTGTTCTCGGCAAGGGCCTTGCCGGGGCCCCGGCAAGGGTCTTGCCGTGGCGTCTGCTGTCATCCCCGGCAAGGCTCTTGCCGGGGGCCTTGTGGTCCTCCTTGGTTGGGATCCCGCCAAGGATCATCGTATTCTAAAGGGTGTATCTGATCTTGAATGCCTTCACAAAGATCTGCATGCCACCACGGGGATGTCTCCCGAATCCTTGCCCCATGGGGGCAGTGGACTCAAGGGTGACTCACTCCGTAGGTGTGGGGCGAGCTGCCACGGCAAGGGTCTTGCTGAGCTTGCTACAACCGCCTCCCGGCAAGGATCTTGCCGGGGGGATCCGCTTCGTCCCCTTTGCTCTTTGTGGTCTTGGTCTTGGCGTCATGCTGCTTCTCCTGAGCTTTGGCCTTACCTTGGCTCACCTCCCTTGCCTTGCTCAGTGTGGTGGTGACCGTGGCTCAGACTGCCCGTGCACGGTTATAGGGGTACAAAAAGTGTACCCCTCTTTTTGTACACCGACGGGAGCCCCCGGTCCTGGGCCACACGTAAGCGCAATCGCGTCGTTGGGCTAGGCCCAAAAACGGTGCACGGGCAGGCGGGGCGGTTTTTACTGCAGTAAGTTTCTTCGTGCGTTGCGCTTCCCATGCTTCCCGCGCGTGGCGCAGCGTGGGAGGCGTGTGTGACGTGGGCGGCATGCGTGGGGCTGAGCTCTGCATGCATGCATCACGTTGTATTAAAGGGGGTGGTTCGCGCCTTCCCCATAAACGAAGGGAGGCGTGGAGGCGCGGCCCATTTACTAAACGGGGCCGAGGCATGGTCTTCAAGGCGTCCACTCCCCATGATCACGGGGTGGGGAGAGGTCGCCTCACCCATCGCCTCGGTCCTGCACGCCCGCCACGTGGCTCTCATGCGCCTGGGGTGGCGAACAGTGGAGGTGGGAAACCGGGCCGCCGCGGGCTGGGGCGGCGGGTCGGTTCCAATTCCCTGCGCCTTCCACGTCTTGATTGGCTGAGCGGGGCGGCCGAGCCCCCACCCCGTTCCTTTATAAAGAACGGGGGGGATGGCGTCCCGCATTCCTTCAGCTTCTGCTCCCTCCCTTCCATCCGTCATGGAGAGAGGGAATCCTGATCCTTCAACGGTGGCGGCGAGGGTCGCCGCTCGACAACGCATCCCTCCTTCTCCTGCACCCGCGGCGGCAGAGCCAGCCGCAAGGGGAAGGGGAAGGGGGCGAGGCCGAGGCGCTCGGGGAAGAGGAGGACGGGGCGGCGCGCCGGCCTCGCCTCCGCAGGCAGTTCCTCCCCCCATGGAGGGCCACGTTGGGGATGACCCTTGCGAGTTCTTCGTCAGGCTGCGCCGGCCGCCTCACCGTTGCCTTCGTCTCTCGACTCCATTCGCGCGGGAGATGGAGCTGGATCCTTCGGAGTCGTTGTGGCTGCGCCTGAGGGGCTGCGGGATCAGTGGCACGCGGGCTCGCATCGACTTCCCCGCCCCTCACGTGATGTATCTTCGTCGGGGATGGAAGACGTTCGCCCATATCCACCGCTTGACGCAGGGGCTCACTCTCCATTTTAAGCTGATGGAGGGTGGCCTTCTCTCCGTCAAGGTCTTCGGGTGCTTTGGGACCCGTGCAAGGTGCTGCGTGGAGAGCTCTTCTGATAGTGAAGACTCCTCCTCGAGCGGGAGTGACGAGGAGGACAGCGGCAGCGACGACGAGGGTAGTAGGCGGCAGGATGACGGGTCCGATTAGGCGTCGGGTGCCGCTCCGCGCGGCACCGGCGACCCCATCATCCGCGTCGCCGGCTCCCTGAACTTCTCGGGGTCGTCTCCTTGGGCGGCTGGCGTTGGGAGGCTGCGGAAGAGGAAGACGGCGGGCGGCAAGGCCGTCAAGTCAGAGTACGCGGGCACTGACGCCTTCGACGCGTGCTGACGTCCTGCCGCCTCGTCTTCGAGCTCTGCTTCCGGCGCTGCCATCACCATCCAGCCCTCGGACAGCCACCGAGATGTTCTCTTGGTGTCTTCTGCCGCCCGTAGCTCGCCTAGGCGCCCCTTTTTCCCTTTTCGTCTCCTTGACCTGCCTCCTGAGGAGAGGGACGAGAAAGGGATTACAGGCACCTTATCTCTTTTTAGTTTGTAAGCCTTCGGGCCTTAGCTGAATTTAAAACTTGTAATCCCATTATTCATGTTTTTCATTCCCTATGGACTGTACCTGAGTGGAATGTTTTTAATGAAAAAGGGATGTTTGCCGGGTCATTTGTTTGTGGGTAGAACCCACGACAAGGAGTAAATCCTTGATATCTTTAAGACAAACATTTCCTTGCCCGGCAACAGGCCTTGCCGTCTCCCCACTTCGCTCGACCTTTCTCACACCTTTGGCGGAGGCAGGGATGAGGTGGGTTTAGGCTCC
Organism: Triticum urartu; assembly: GCF_003073215.2. Taxonomy (NCBI): domain Eukaryota; kingdom Viridiplantae; phylum Streptophyta; class Magnoliopsida; order Poales; family Poaceae; genus Triticum; species Triticum urartu. Next base: position 279,059,582 of record NC_053022.1, read on the forward strand.
TTGTTTCATCCTCTCGCTGCCGCGACCATGACCAAACCTGGCCCCAGGAACGAGCCCTAGGGCCTAGAGTTAGGGGAGCACGGTAGCTTTAGGAAAAACGAGGTTTCACATACCTCAGTCCATAAGGGAATGCATGATAAGGGATGAAGAACTTATCTGAAGCTGTAGCCCCCGGCAACTCTGGTTTGCCGTGGGTGAATCTTTGCTCTTGCAGCCCCCGGCAATACTCGCTTGCCGTGGTCTAGATGTTGGTCTGTCCCTCTTCTCTTTTCCTCCCCAAGTGGTTCGGCACGGATATCCATGTGTCCTGTGAACCAAAGAAGACAAAAGAAAGACAAAGAGACGCACACTCGACCTCTAAGCTAGGGGTTAGTCGCCGCTAAGCACTATCAACCCTAACCAAGGACGAGACTCGACCTAGCATGCATGCTATAACTTAGGGCGCCAGCGCTTCATTTATTTGTGCTCAGGGTCTGCGCCTGGCTTTGTACAAAGGGTTACATGCATCATCGGCAATGCTTGTACAAAAGGTGGCTTGCCGGGGGGCCGTCAAGCCGCGCCTCACGGGTAAAACTTGCGAAGATGCTCAATGTTCCAGGAGTTACTCACCGGAACGGCATCTTTGGTCTCCAGGCGGACTGCGCCGGGCCTGGTGACTCGTATTACCCTATAAGGGCCTTCCCACTTTGGCGTCAACTTGTTGGAATTGTTGGCCGATTGAACGCGCCGAAGAACAAGGTCGCCTTCCTCAAGGCTTCGGGAATGAACCTTGCGGCTATGGTAGCGGCGCAAGGCTTGCTGGTAGCGTGCTGCTCTCACAGCCGCCCGAAGACGATCTTCCTCAAGGAGCATTGCGTCATCTTTCCGCAGTTGCTCTTGCTCAAGCTCATCATAAGCGAGCACTCAAGGTGACCCGTATATGAGTTCAGTGGGGAGAACTGCTTCTGCCCCGTATACCAGGGCAAAGGGTGTCTGGCCGGTGGCTCGATTTGGCGTCGTCCTGATCGACCAAAGAACCGTCGGAAATTCATCAATCCAGCGCCTTCCACTCTTGTGCAGCCTGTCAAAGGTCCTGGTCCTTAATCCTCGCAGTACTTCAGTGTTTGCCCTCTTAGCTTGACCATTGCTCCGTGGGTGAGCAACGGAAGCGAAACAGACTTTGCTGCCGAGGTCTTGGATATATTGCATGATGGTGCGGCTTGTGAATTGTGTATCATTGTCGGTGATGACCCTGTTGGGTACACCAAAACGGCACACTAGTCCCTTGAAGAACTTGACGGCTGACCGAGCTGTGACCTTCCTCACTGCCTCCACCTCCGGCCACTTTGTGAACTTGTCGATTGCAACGTACAAGTACTCAAAGCCCCCAACAGCGCGGGGGAAAGGGCCCAGTATGTCAAGCCCCCAGACCGAGAAGGGCCAGGAGAGAGGAATGGTTTGAAGGGATTTAGCTGGCTGATGAAGCTTCTTTGAATGGAACTGACACGCTTCACACCTGGTGACTAGTGTCGTCGCATCCTGGAGGGCGGTGGGCCAGAAGAAGCCTTGCCGGAATGCCTTGCCGGCAAGGGCCCTTGACCCGATGTGGGATCCACATATGCCTCCGTGTATCTCTGGCAACAGCTCCAGTCCTTCCTCCCGAGGGATACACTTCAATTTCACACCGTTCGGCCTCTTTCTGTACAGGACGTCATCGACGAACTAGTACATGGTAGAGCGACGGGCTACTTTTTTCGCTTCTTCCTGCTCTTCAGGAAGTTCCCCTGTTTGGAGGAATCGGACGGTATGTTGTGCCCACGCTGGAGCCTGGGGCTCGACGGCGAGGACTAAAGGCATTTCCTCCGCTATAGGAACGGCTGTCTCGACAGCAAGAGCTTGACGCTCCGCCGGAGCTAGCCGTCCCGTGACGGGCTCAGTGTCCCTGGCAACATCCTTGCCGGCGGCTCCGGCGAGCTCGGCGGGAAAGTACTTGCCGGGTCCTGATTTCCTCCTCTTGTTCTGCTCTGTTGATGGATCAATGGATGGCTGAGTTAGCTGGAGCACAAAGGTACCTAGTTCCACAGGTAGCTTGAGGGCAGCGCGTTTTGACAGGTAATCGGCGATATCGTTCTCCGCTCGGGGAACGTATTCAGCCTGTATACCGTCGAAACGCTCTTCCAGCTTTCTCACTTCATTGATGTAGGCCTTCATCAACGGGCTCTGGTAGTCCTTGTTGACTTTCTTGACGACAAGCTGCGAGTCGCCCCTGATGATGAGCTTCTTGATTCCGAGGTCCGCCGCGATCCTAAGACCGGCAAGTAGCGCTTCGTACTCTGTCGTATTGTTTGTTGACACCTCCCTGGGGAAGTGCATCTGGATCAAGTACTTGAGGTGCTCTTCGATGGGTGCGACAAGCAGTACGCCAGCCCCGGAGCCGTGTAAGGAGAAAGCTCCATCAAAATACATGATCCAACTGCAACTTGCCTCCTTGTCGGGGAGAGCAGTCTCTTGGGCTTCTTCGTCAGGTGTTGCGGTCCACTCTGCAATGAACTCCGCCAAGATTCGGCTCTGAATCATCGAAGTACTTTCAAACTTGAGGCCAAAGCTCGACAGCTCTAGTGCCCATTCCACAACTCTTCTCGTTACATCTGGATTGTGCAATATCCGTTGCAGAGGGAGGCGAGTGACGACAGTGATCTCGTGTGCCTGGAAGTAGTGACACAGCTTCCTCGAGGCCATAAGAAGGCCGAAGAGCAGTTTCTGCACGCCGGAGTACCTTGATCTAGCTCCCTGCAGGAGGGAACTGACAAAGTAGACCGGGTGCTGCATCATTTTCTTCTTCGGCGACACTTCAACTAGCCGCGTTGTCTCTGCATTGGTGGTGTTGGGCTCTGTCGCTGCCATTACCTCGTCGCCAACCTCTCTCTGCGCCACTAGTGCGGCACTGACCACCTGGTTCGTTGCCGCCAGGTATAGCAGCAACGGCTCCTGTGGCCTAGGTGCAACCAGTATCGGCGCGGAAGAGAGGTACTTCTTCAAATCTTGCAATGCTGCTTCGGCTTCTGGCGTCCACTCCATCGGGCCCGCCTTTTTCCAGATCTTGAAAAAGGGAAGGGTGCGCTCGGCAGACTTGGAAATGAATCTGCCCATGGCGGCGACGCAACCAGCAAGCCGACGCACATCCTTGATTCGCTTGGGTGCTTCAATATGCTCTATAGCCTTGATCTTGTCCGGATTGGCCTCTATCCCACGCTGTGACACAAAGAACCCAAGAAGCTTGCTGGATGGGACGCCAAAGACGCACTTCTCAGGGTTCAGCTTGAGATTGATCTTGCGCAGATTTGCAAATGTTTCTTGCAAGTCTGGTATGAGGGTTGCCCTGTCCTTGGTTTTGACCACTATGTCATCCATATAAGCTTCCATATTTCTATGGAGCTGGGGTTCAAAACCAATCTGGACCGCCCTCACAAACGTCGAACCATCACTCTTCAGCCCGAAAGGCATCCGTATGAAACAATATGTACCACATGGGGTGATGAATGATGTCTTCTCTTCGTCTTCTCTTGTCATGAAGATCTCGTGGTAGCCGGAGTAGGCATCGAGGAATGACAACAGATCACACCCAGCTGTGGAGTCAACAATCTGGTCGATGCGCGGCAACGGGAAGGGGTCCTTAGGACAAGCCTTATTGATATTTGTGTAATCAATACACATCCTCCACTTCCCATTAGCCTTGCGCACTACGACCGGATTGGCCAACCACGTTGGATGGAGCACTCCTCTTACCAAACCCGCTGCTTCCAGTTTCCGGATCTCCTCTGTGATGAACTCTTGTCGTTCCAAAGCTTGCTTTCTGACCTTCTGCTTGACGGGCCGCGCATGAGGACAGACAGCAAGGTGGTGCTCAATCACCTCCCTGGGAACGCTGGGGATGTCGAAAGCTTGCCATGCAAACACATCGACATTCGCCCGCAGGAAGGTGACGAGCGCGTCTTCCTATTTGTCGTCAAGGGTGGAGCTTATGGTGAAAGCTCCTCCCGCGCCGTCCTTATTGACAGAAACCTTCTTGGTTCCCGATGATATGGCCCTGGGCTTCTTGTTTCCGCTGGTGGAGCTCTCTGACACGTCCTCGACGGGAGCGCTACACTCCGAAGAGGTGCGCTTGCCGGAGTGGGTGTCCGAGGTCTCACCGGCCTTCTTCTTCTTCCCTCCCGGGGTCCCAGCGGCAGGAGCAAGTGCCCTAGTGGCGGCAGCTGCTGCAACTCCTTGCTGGTATAGTTGGTCAGCGCAAATCAGCGCATCTTTCTTATCGGAGGGGATGGTGATGATCGTCACAGGTCCTGGCATCTTCAGGATGTTGTAGGCGTAGTGTGACGCCGCCATGAACTTGGCCAGTGCTGGGCGGCCATGGATCCCGTTGTAGGGCAAGGGGATCTTGGCAACATCAAACACGATCCTCTCCATCCTGTAGTTCAGATCGCTTCCAAAAGACACGGGCAGCGTGACCTTTCCCTTAGGTTGGCTTCTTCCCGGGTTGACCCCCTGAAACGTGCCCGTCTCCTCGAGGTCTCCATCAGGAATCTGCAGTTTCTCGATCACGGCAGGCGAGATCAAGTTCAGACCGGCCCCGCCATCGACTAGCATCTTTGTCACCTTAAGGTTGCGTATTGTTGGTGAAACCAACAATGGCAAGCACCCGACCGCAGTAGTGCGGTCAGGATGATCCTCGGTGTCAAAAATGATAGGTGTGCTGGACCACTTCAGCGGCCTTTGGGCATCAAACGACAGCTCTGCTGCTGTAATCTCTCGCGCCCACTGTTTAAGCTAGCGGTAAGAAGTATGCAGCGAGGCGCCGCCGTCGATGCACATGGCCTCTGTAGCTTTCTGAAACTCTTGGTCACCGGATTCGTCGTCCTCTTCGTGATCGTCGTCTTCTGGCTTTTTGTCAAGGCCCCGGGCGGGCCTCTCCTATTGTTTATCCTTGCCACGACGGCCCGCCTGGCCGTCACGCTTCTTGCCGGACCCCTCAGCACCGTCTTGGCCCTTCTCCTTGTCCCGCCTCTCATACTCAGCCCTCTGCTTCTCAGCGAGGAGCTCAACCTGTCGGCGGTCTTGGAGAGCATGGCCTTTGGTGCGATGGGTCTTGCAGTAGCGCTTGTCGGAGTTCCCTGGCTTCTCGGCAACCGCCAAGGCCCGGCAGGCGACACATCCGGCAATTTCCTTACCGGGGTCATCTGCCTTGGTTTTCTTGGTGGAGCCGGTGTCACCAGATCCCTCAACGGCAAGCACGCCTTCACCTTTGCGCTTCCTGTTGCGGCGCCGGCCCTTCTTCGCCGGGACGGCAGTATCTTCATCTGAGGAGTCGGTTTCCACGTCGGCGTCTTCGCCGGGGTATTTCCTTCCCTCTTCAGCCCGGGCACATCTGTCAGCAAGAACATAGAGTTCTGCTACATCTTTCACCTTGTTCATTGCCAGCTCTTCGCGCATCTTGCGGTTATGCACGTTCTGATGGAACGCGCTGATGATGGCGGCAGGGTGAACATCAGGGATATTGTACTGTATCCGGCTGAACCTCTGTATATACTTACGGAGACTCTCGCCTCCCTTCTGGGGAATGACGTGCAGGTCGCTCGCTTGGCCATGGGCTTGGTGGCCTCCAGTAAAGGCGCCCACAAACTCATGGCAGAAATCCGACCAGGAGGAAATAGAGTCTACCGGCAAGTGCATCAACCATGACATGGCGTTGGGTTTAAGAGCCAACAGAAAGTAATTCACAAGCACCTTATCATCGCGGGCCCCGGCAGCTTGCATCGCAATGGTGTAGATGCTGAGGAACTCGGACGGGTGGGTCTTGCCGCTGTACTTTTCGCCCACGTCAGGTTTGAAGGTGCGGTGAGTGGGCCACTGGAACTGCCGCAGCTCACGGGTAAAAGCCGGACAGCCTACCTCGTAAGGTAGGCCTCCAGGGCTCTCCGGTGCCGGGTGGTTTACAGCAGGCCCTGCTCGCCTGTCTGACTGGTGGCGCGCTCCGCGCCGGCGCTCGATAGTGGTTCGAGCGTCTTCATGTTCTCGTTCCCGAAGGACTTGTCCGCGGTACCGGGCGAGGAGGAGGCGAGTGCACCGTGGTCGCGGCGCCGCCAGCTTTCCTGCCACTGGTGCGTGGCACTCCGTCGGAGCATCGACCCCGGGGCTCCATCGGACTCGGTTCGTCTTTGTTGGCCACCGCAACAAGGCTTCGGATAGTGGCTCTCCATTCGTCGAGTTTCCCCGTAGTGGGAGGAAAATCGAGGAGCAACTGCGCGCGCGCCAGGCTTCTGCTGGCGTCGGTGGCAGCGAAACCTACACGGATCGCGACGCGCTTCGACTTCTGACCATGTCAGAAGGAGCTCTATCACGACCCCGCGGTCCCATGCCATCTTCACCAGCGCCTCGGCGAGCGGGCAGGTCTTCTACCTCCTAGGAGTGGCGCTCGGGGCTCTTCCCGCGGCGACGCCCGGGGTCTTCAGCGTGACTGCGCCATTCGTCGCGCGTCGCTTGAGAGGAGCGCGCCGTCGGTGCCGGCGTGGGAGTCTTCGAGGCCCTCGCATCGCCTTCGGGTGGGGCGGTAGCGATCTTGGAAGGCCCCGCGCCACCCGCGGAGGGCCTGGTTCCGTCTTTGGATTTGGCGACGTGCGGCCCGTTACCAGGCGCACGAACATCGCCGCCTGCCAAACTCCGGCTGCTGGGACGGTGTTGGTGTTCGCGAACGGCGCCCCGGGTCCTTTCTGCGACCGGTCCGCTGCTCGCCCGCGTCGGGATGGGATGTCCGGCTTCCGACGGGCCAACCGCCACCGTCGTCTTCTTCTTGGGCGCCATGACGATGAAGAAGCGTCGAACTAACTGCTAAAGCCGATTCTCACAACTGCGCCCCCCTACCTGGCGCGCCAAAGATGTCGGTGGGAACGACACCTATGGGATCACAAGAATCCCTACTATGGTTGCGGGGCGCGGGGTCATGAGAAGAGCGGATCAAACAGATAGCACACGGTTCATTTATTCAGGTTCGGGCTGCGGGGATGCGTAAAACCCTACTCCTGCTTTGGTGGATTGTATATCTGTGTTCTTGAGCTAGCTATGGGGCGTGAGGAGCTCCAAAAAGCCGAATCCTTCTCCTGGTCGCCTTGGGCCTCCTTTTATAGGGAAAGGGGTAGCCACAGTGGCACACAGGAGGTGGAAAGGGAACAGTGATGCGAGGTTATCCCTCACATTACATGACAAGGCGCATTTAATGCGTCTTGCCCAGGTGTCCTTACTTTATCGGGGACGGGGGGAGAGCCCTGTCTCGTCCGTCACCGCTCCCTCTCGTGTCGACATGCGCCCTAGCCAGCGGCGCCCGCGGTGCCATGTAGGCAGGCAGGCAACTGAGGTGGCATAGTGGTGGGTCTCCACGAAGATCTGCATGCCGCCACGCAGGTGCCTGCCCAGCTGGTTGGGTCGGCAGCTGCATGCGAACGGTGGTGGAGGTTTGACTGGCGTGGGCCTGATGGTGGCCCTATGGGCGTTCTCGGCAAGGGCCTTGCCGGGGCCCCGACAAGGGTCTTGCCGTGGCGCCTGCTGTCATCCCCGGCAAGGCTCTTGCCGGGGGCCTTGTGGTCCTCCTTGGCTGGGATCCCGCCAAGGATCATCGTATTCTAAAGGGTGTATCTGATCTTGAATGCCTTCACAAAGATCTGCATGCCACCACGGGGATGTCTCCCGAATCCTTGCCCCATGGGGGCAGTGGACTCAAGGGTGACTCACTCCGTAGGTGTGGGGCGAGCTGCCACGGCAAGGGTCTTGCCGGGCTTGCTAGAACCGCCTCCCGGCATCTTGCCAGGGGGATCCGCTTCGTCCCTTTGCTCTTTGTGGTCTTGGTCGTGGCGTCATTCTGCTTCTCCTGAGCTTTGGCCTTACCTTGGCTCACCTCCCTTGCCTTGCTCGATGTGGTGGTGCCCGCGGCTCAGACTTCCCGTGCACAGTTATAGGGGTACAAAAAGTGTACCCCTCTTTTTGTACACCGACAAGGTGGAAATGATGACTAAGATAAATTGGCTTCACAATTATGCTTGCCAAGCTCTCCTATATGACAAGGAATAAAAGAAGTGCTCATGTACCCTTCTTCGCAAGCATTATTCTCGCAAACAACTATCTGCCAAGGGTATCGAGAAAGAATACGATCATCTGGAGTTGTTTGAAGTTCCTTGCAATCGAAGGCAAACCCTAACGCTTCCTTGGCATTCCGCCTCCACTGACATGTTGTTTTTTGAACCAAATGATGTTCTCGAAGACATAGCACGAACATTTATCTACAAGCCATATGCACCTCGCGCTGCTACTCCCAAAGCTGATCCCAAAGCCCATGTTGTGTCTCCAACTCTTGCTTTGGCCTCGACCATCACTCGCTCAGCTTCTCCGAACAGTTCGAGTTCCGATTCTGAGGATCAATTCTTCAGACGAGTAGTTTCTCACATGCATTCTCTTTACTTTTTGACACATGTTGACAAAAAGGGGGAGAATAACATCGAGCGATAGATAAGCAGGTTATTCACAGGATGTTTCCATTCTCCATTTGCTTTTCGGCCAAACTATTTGGTTTTCATCGAACTATCTGCTCTTGGAACTTGGAGCACCACATGTGGTGTTGAAATACTTGCTCGTCATGTACCGTTAATAACCCCCCTGCAATGTTATTTGCTCCCTACTATCTTTTTGCAGGTGCAATATCAGAAACTTACTTCCTTGCAATAATTATCCTTGATACTTATCTATCGTGCAAGAAAAGTAAAAAAGCATTTCAAGGAGGATTGGAAATCATGCTTCTCTAGAAGAGACATTTCACTCCTTGAAATTATATGTGTCTTATGGTTAGATATTCTATAGTGATTATCTTTTGCTATCTAACCTTGCAGGAGGAGAAAGTTAGCTTCAGGTTAAATTCTTGAGATTTGAAAGCTCTCTATCTGACTCATAAGTTTTTTTCCCTCGCATATCTCCATCGTAGCATCCTTGTTGCAGGAAAACCTCGTTTGAAGCATATCTACTCCAAGCAATATACTTGTATTTCCCTTGCTCTGATTCTCCTCGAGTATCTAACTTGCAGGGAACTTATATCTCGTGTGGATTCAAACCATGTTTTGAGCAAATCCTCATGGTTTATCCATCATCACAAATCATTTCAAAGTATTCACTCTATCTAACAAATCTTTTTCCAGATTGTGTGTGACAGGAAATACCTCAGACATTGTCGAGTATATTGAAAGAGATCACGAATGAGATTATATGTCAATATCACTCATACAAAGATTCATCTCGCTACCTTCCAATTTATCTTCTATGCATGTGATGCATATCTTCAGGGGGGCGCGTTTTATCTTCGTAATTATCTCTTTTCTTTCATTATCCTTCGCATTCCATTTCATTCCATTATCTATCTTTCGATGTGTTCTGTTTTGTCAAAAATCATCCATAAAGGGGGAGATTGTTGGTGCAATACTTTCCCTCTTGTGTTTTGGAGATTGTTGACAGAAACAGACATGGACTGATTTGTTTGCTAGTGCATATAGAGAGAAATAGTCCATGCAGAACTGAAGAGAATGTTGTCTCTAGTGTCAAGTTCGAGGAACTTGGCCGAAGAATATCTGCGTTGCAGAGAAGAATGAGCTTACATCTGTTGAAGACATGTAGACCAGAAGATTGATGTGAAGGAGTTAACCCCTCAAAAATTTATTGCTGATGTAAAGCAATTGGTTCGGAGATTCTATCCAAATAAAATTGACTGCAGCGAATGGAAGTCGAAGACAAAGTGAAGACTTAGTATTCAATTCGTTGTTCTTCTTTTGCTCATTTGAGTTATAGGACCTCCGCACTATTAAGAGGGGTACAGATTCTCGAAGCTTAGATTCGTTGTGATGCTTAGCCCAAAACCTATGCGAGACTGAGAGAAAACTCTTTGTGTTTCGAATGATTACCTGGAAGTAATAGACGTTGTTCTTCGTGTCGCAGGAGATATCTTTCGAACCGAGGAGTTAGCATTACTGGCTCCGCAAGGAATGTTACCGTTGTGCACAATTTCTGACCATTGGACTCGTGTCATTCGGCCAGTGGCTGCTCCACATGTCCAATTTGGTCTTTTCCTTCGGGGAAGGCTGTGGCTATAAATAGCCACCCAGCTCCAACATTGCCTATTGGATGCTCCGCTTAAGATTTCTGAGAAGATTGTTTGAGCATCCCCTCTCTGAATGATTTAAGTTTAAGATCCATCGAGTGAAAAATCAAGAGCCTAAACTTAGACAGTGGTTGAGCATCACAGTAGTTCTAAGTCTAGAGTTCTTGTACCTATTAATTTTGAGAGCTGCACACTCTCTCGACGGATAGGTGACGGCTTGAGTGTTGAAGAGTTGTTTTCTTCACCGAGCAAGATCTTCAGCAACCAAGAATCATTATGGTTCACGAAGAGGTCTGTTGAAGGTTTGGAGATCGCCGACAAGTATCTACCACAAGTGAAATCAACTGGAGTCTGGTCAGCTCCGAGTTGAAGGAGAATAGGGCGAAGAGAGTTTATCTTCTGTGTTAAATCACAAGCCCTCCAACCAGACGTAGTCCTTTGGCAGAATGGCGAACTGGTCTACCAAATCCATATGTCTCCATCGAGAACCACTGGTTCAATTTACTTTACGGCATTACCTTCAGCAGCTTACTTTCGTACTCTGTGACAATAGTTTATCTGATCAATCTTTGACTATTGCATATCATTCATCTCTGTCATATCTGTCGTTCCCATCGGTTATGTTTTGTTGCTCATCATGCTGCATTCTCATCATTCATGTTAGTCATCCCAGTCGTATGAACTTCTCCTGGCAACTATCTTATTAAGACTCGAGTGTTTTCCCTGTGTTATTTTCTTTCACCTCATCATTGTTCATTATCATGTTTTTCCCTCGCAATTCATATCGTATTTGCTCTCATGCTACTGTATTTGTTCGCATGTTGCACCACCATCGTTATTATCAAACATGTGATATCCTATGCTTGATCTATTATTGCTTCCTACCTTGGTACATTCATTCCTCAATAACGTACTTAATCAAGTTCTTTTCTATTGAATCTTATTTCCGTTGCTGTGTTTGGGATCAATTCATAACATTCGCAAGAATTTTTGAATCTCCCATTCACTCCCCCATTTGATCGATATACTCTCGGTCCTAACAAAAAGGATAGTGAGATATTTATTTTATACACCAAACTTTGGGATTTGGTATCTTAAGAGGTCATCTTTTGATCATGTTGGCTATTCCGACTCGAACTATGTCGGTGACAAGGTTGATAGAAAGTCCACTTCGGGTACATGTCAATTTCTTGGTAGATCCTTTGTCTATTGGTCCTCGAAGGAACAAAACTCGGTATCCTTATCCACCGCCGAAGCGGAAAATATTGCCGTCGGATCATGTTGTGCTCAGTTACTTTGGATGACCCAAACTCTTAAATATTATGGGATACATGTGAAACATGTTCCATTTCTTTGTGACAATGAGAGTGCTATTAAGATTGCTCACAACCCGTGCAACATTCCCGAACTAAGCATATTGAGGTTCGTCATCATTTCATTTGGGATCATGTTGCTAAAGGTGACATCAATCTTAAACATGTTCGTACCGACAAGCAATTGGCGGATATCTTCACTAAAATGCTTGATGAAAAGATATTTTTCTGTTTGAGACGTGAATTGAATATCATTGATGCCTCAAATTTGGAGTAGAGACTCCTTGGATACATGTAGCGCATGAACCTATGTGACTAATCCTTGGTGTTTCTTTTATGATGTTGACTATTTATCTTGGATATATTTGCACCATTGTATGTTATCTAACCCTTGTAGGTACTTGGATGAGCCTCAATCTATGAGATTGCAAATCACTCACATATTGAGCAATCTCTACATCACCAAGTATCTATGTGTTGGTTGTTGAGGACAAGGAAGCATGAACTTACTCCACATATCCTTTGACAATATCTATATGTCAAATTTCATGATTGTAAATTTGGATACACAAGTGCTATTCCTTGCAAGAATAACCTATGTAGGAAGATGAACTTCAATTTCAAAGCATGCTTCCAACTCTTGATGGACTACATCAACCATGAGCATCCAAAACAAGTTCAACTACATGATCAAGATCAACACCACAACCCAAGGTATGTCATTCCATCTTAGAGAAGCTTCGCTCCAAGTCATGAGTTAAAGCAACTCAACAAGATGTGAATACATCAAAATGCTTAAAAGAAAAATGGCAACCCCATTTTGAGCTTAACGATGAGTATGACCTACGATCAAGTGATCTGACTTGACTCCTAAGTCATATACTCTAACATAGGTGACTTTGTCGCCGACCACCTCTAGATGAAGTTCTCTAGTGTTCCTTTGTATATTGCTTTTCCATTGCATTTCTTCTTGTGTTTCCCTTCTAAAACACGCACACACAAAAATTTCATCTAGGTCTCTTTTGATTTCTGTCTTATTAGTCTCTGCTTAGTTCATTGCAAATCCTTATGAAAATTCCTTGAAAATCCTTGTGAGATTTGATTTGGAAAGTGAGATGAGTTGACAAAACTTTTCTTCTGCATTGAACTTGGCATCACCGATTTAAGCCCATCGGGTGGGCCGAAATACAAGTTCTACATGTATGCAGTTCATCGGTTCAACTGAAACGGACTCACTCGGTCTCACCAATGAGCACCTTCAGTGACTCTGCTAACACGGAGTCACCGATTGAAACAAATCGGCGCCAGCAATTTCACTATTGAGAAACCTATTTGCCATCCTTTATTGCCTATTTTCTTCAGCTCCACTCAATGAATCTTTTCATCTATATGCATCTTGAGCTACATTATGCTTACTTGTGTCTCTCAAGGACCACACTCACTTGACTCATATCCATGAAACCTACCCTTCTTGGAAATTGATGTCAAAGGGGAAGAGAGAGCACATCAAAGCTTATTCTCATAAAACTCTTCTAAGAAAAGAAGAGAGATGCAATGTCGTAAGAGGAGAGAAGTTACATGTCTTTAAGAGGGGAAGACATGTTAGTATTTGTTTTGAGATCTTTGAACCCTATCCATTTCTGCTCTAACTGGTTCATTTATCTCTGCTCTGATTTTATCTCACCCTACCTTCTCCCATTATCTAATGTTACATTCAGGGGGAGGAAGAGTCCATATTTCAGGGGAGAGAAACATCCTTAGAATTTATTGTAAATCTTTAAATTCTCAGGGACATGTCTACATTTAAAATGAAGTACTCACTCTGTGGTACTCACCTATTACATGTCATCCCAGTCTGGGTATTCTTGTGGATATTGGAATCCTTCTTGTTTGAAGTTTTCTTATGTTATCTGACCTTGTTTTCCCAAGATTGCTTCGTCTAGAATCAGCTCAAGAACCACAAGGTAAGTACATGCATCACACTCATGTGCATGATGATCTCTTGCTTTTGCACATATTGTTTGCAAGAGGGATTCATAAAGCATGAAGGTACAACCTGTCAACACTCATTTTTGCCCTGATGCATATAACCAAGATACATGTAACTCATTTCTTGCTTTGTCATGTTGTGCACTCACATGCTATTCAATTTCATCATTACATGACTGCACACATGTGTAGGGGGAGCTTATGCATGTTACATGTTCTTCCAAAGCTTTACTTACTACTCTTCATATTATCATTTACTTCAAGCTTTGACGTATGTTGTCCTCAATTACCAAAAAGAGGGAGATTGAAAGCACAAGTGCTCCCTGGGTGATTTTGGTAATTAATGTCAACATATACTTTATTGGACTAATAGTTTTATCTAGCATGTTTCAGATAAGTTCAACGATGGAGTGGCCTGAACAAGAGGATGTGGAACCCCTTCAAAATGATAAGGACAAAGTTTGGCAAAAGCTCATTACACTTCATTTCTATTTTTAGTGATCCAAGATCACATTGAGTCCATAGGAAAGCCACCATTAAAAGGGGATGATGTGTCGCTTAATGGTCTACTTGCTCAAATGCTTAGTCATATTGCTCCAAAACCCTCAGCCACTTTCTCCATCCAAATATGTCCAAAACCTAAATACAAACTCGGCCCCACCGATTCTTCCTACCTGGAGCCACCGAGTTTACTTGACATAGCCATAGCCAGAAACCCTAGCAATTCGGTCTCACCGATATGGATCTCGGTCTCACCGAGATGGCCTTGCCAGTACTCTTTGATCTATTGCATTTGCGTCGATCTCACCAAGTTTATGCAATCGGTCTCACCAAGTTGGCTTGACAGGTTCTCTGTTGCTTATTTCTTCACTTCGACCCCACTGAGTTGATGCAATCGACCAAGATGATGTTTGCCCTAAGCCCTAGCACATCGGTCCCACCGAGTTGTTCCAGTCGGTCCCACCAAGATTCCTAACGTTCATATTTTTGAACAAATTGGTCTCACCAAGTTTTCTGATCGGTGCCACCGAGATAAGTCAAAAATGTGCAACGGTTGGATTTTGTGTGGAGGCTATATATACCGCTCCACCCTCTTCTCCATTTATGAGAGAGCCATTAGAACGTGCCTACACTTCCACCATTCATTTTCTAAGAGAGAGCCACCGACTCATGTGTTGAGATCAAGAGATTCCATTCCAAACTTTTGAACCTTGATTTCTAGCCTTCCTCATGTTGCTTTCCACTCAAATCCCTCTTCCACCATAGCCAAATCTGTGTGAAACTCAGGAAAGGAGGATAAGCATAAAACTAACAACTTGGTATCAAGCTTTCTAAACATGACATGCAATAATTTAGAAAATGTACGACTAATTTGTTAAGTTTTTGTGACTCGGGCACACGCGATCTGTAAATAGGCAGTAACTTATTGGAACAAATACATCTTATATGTAGTAAGGAAGGTAGATAATGAACATATATACGCTCTCCGTTATTTATAGCCAATTTGGGAACATACGGAATGAAATTGGAAGAGGGATGTCGGTGTCAAAACCGGCGGATCTCGGGTAGGGGGTCCCGAACTGTGCGTCTAGGCGGATGGTAACAGGAGGCAGGGGACACGATGTTTTACCCAGGTTCGGGCCCTCTTGATGAAGGTAAAACCCTACGTCCTGCTTGATTAATATTGATGATATGGGTAGTACAAGAGTAGATCTACCACGAGATCAGAGAGGCTAAACCCTAGAAGCTAGCCTATGGTATGATTGTTGTTCGTCCTACGAACTAAAACCCTCCGGTTTATATAGACACCGAAGAGGGCTAGGGTTACACAGAGTCGGTTACAATGGTAGGAGATCTACATATCTGTATCGCCAAGGAAAGTCCCTTCCGGACACGGGACGAAGTCCTCGATCTTGTATCTTCATAGTCCAGGAGTCCGGCCGAAGGTATAGTCCGGCTATCCGGACATCCCCTAATCCAGGACTCCCTCAAGGGATTGCGAGGAAATATGCCTCACCGCAATGGAGAGCAGTAACTAACAGGCTTCTTAATGCAAACCCGGTCGGACCACAGGAGAGGCGAGGGTTACTGCATCGATATGCTCGAGGGTGGCTGGCGAGCAAATGAAGACGGCGAGGCGCAGGCCGCCGCGTGTTGGGAACGGCAGTGGAGGTAGGCTTGACGCCGAAGAGCGGGGACACGGCCGGGGTGAGCACGGCATCGCCGGAGAGGGTTCTGCTGTGGATATGGGGGAAGGGGAGCTAGCGAAGGAGATTGGATGGACTAGTTGAGTGAAACGCGAGCGTACGGTGGGGGGTGTTGGCGGCCTAGGTGAAAAGGGTGAAAAATATCCTTGGTCGCCGCACGCAGAAAGGCCTATGCAAACAGTTGCCTCTAAGCGCTCGTGTGCATAAACAGAATAATTTCATTTGAAATGAAGACGTACTAATTTTGAAATGAAGACGTGAGTTCATCGTTTCGCCTCTAAATTTTTCGCACGTAAACCAATCACAATTTTACCACGGGTTTGATTTGCTGGTGCATTTCAGGTCTCGTGTGCTATATGTAAGACATTTTTTGGCATTTACTGTGCATGTTGGCATATAAATCAATTCCTAGCCGGACTGCATTTCCTATCGAAAGGGATGAGGATTACCGTTTGATCTAGGAGCATCCAGCGGTGTAGACGTACGATCCGTGGGGTTTGGGTTCTGGCCAATCAGAATGCACGACTCAGATCGCGTGCGCAGCGAGAGGGGGGCATCGGCCACGGTTTGGTAGGCACACAACTTTCGTGTGTGAACCGTGTGCTATTTGAAAAAAAATGGGAAGGGCTATTTGAAAACATGTACATGTGTTGTCGAAAGGGATGAGGATCGCCGTTCGATCAAGGAGAATCCAACGGTGCAGACGTACGATCCGTGGGATTTGGGTTCTGGCCAATCAGAATGCACGACTCAAATCGCGCGCGTGGCAGAGGGGCGGGGGCTGCATCGGCCACGGTTTAGTGGACACACGGCTTTCGTGAGTGAACCGTGTGCTCTTTGAAAACATTTACATTACCTAACATCATATTTTTGTTCGAATGAAAACATGAGTTCATCATTTTGCCTCCAATTTTTTTCCACGATAAGAAATCATGAGTATAGTGGAGAGTGGCATATACTAGTATCATGAATATACAGTACATATGATACTAGTGTATGATACTACCTTTAATTAATTATAGCACATAGTATAATACATAGAGTATAGTATCATATATAGATCATATTTATTGCCATGCATGACACAAATTAGCATCACATTTAACATGATACGGTATCTACCTACTATATGTTACTCTAACCCTCTTTATATATATTTAATTCTTTGCCACATAAGCATACTTGCTATTTCCGAGTGCATGACATCGTCGGCCACTATGGCCAGCCTTATATAGTGGGGAGTATCATATACTATATATATATAGTATAATGCATATGATACTAATGTATGATACTACGTACGTACCTTCATAGTGCATATATAGTATCATAGAGTAGTACTAGCTCCCTCTGTAAACTAATATAAGAGTGTTTAGATTACTAAATAGTGATCTAAACGCTCTTATATTAGTTTACGGAGGGAGTATATATCATAGATGACCGTATTTATGAATTGAGCCCTATAAGGCTGGTTGTAATGGGGAGTATTATATATATATATACTAGTAGTATCATGCATGCATATATATGATAGTGTAGTTAGGATACTACTTCCGTAATGCATAGTATCATAAGTTAACATCTTAGGTTGCCTTACTAATTGTCATGCATCACACAAAGTAGTAGTACAACATTTAATATGACACGGTATCATGATATGATACCACATCCTCTCTTGTGTGCCACATCATCCAGAAAGTCTAGTTGGCATGCATGATACCGCTTATGATAATACCATTACAACCAGCCTAAACCGGAAAGGAGGGGGTATGAGACTAGCCACAATGGAGAGTAGTACACTAGTAACATACACATATCCTTAGACTATATATGTTACTACCTTCATAGTGGGTAGTAACATAAGTGTAGTGTTATGCAAAGATTTATTTCTTAGGTTATAGACTCATATTGCATTGGGACATGTGATGCTACAGTAACTAGCTAAGTTACTAAAACTATCTCTCTCCTCATTAACTTATTTCCACACAAGCAAGTTTGCTGAGTTGGAGTCGGTGTTACTGCTGAAGTTACTCCCACTGTGGCTAGTCTGATACTAGCTAGTCGTCTGTGATGTACTAGCTACCTCACTAAGAGCATGCATGGTTAATAATACAGCCAAGGGTCGGCTATAAGAAGTTTTCATGTCATATACAGCCAACCTCTTAGCGGGCATGTACAATAATAAGTTTTATATATGTACTAGTTTATCAATAGTTGGCCCACCTTACATCCTCACAAAGTGTCTTGGGTCTCGTGTTGCAGCTGGCTCTACTAACCAAGAGCCTGCTTCTCTTCTCTTTCCTCCAACTAATAAGCACATATATATTATTCTATTCCTTATAGCCAGACTACCCACAGTGGGAGTAACATAGGTAGTAACATCAGACATATCTAGATAAAATAGATGATGTGGCAAGCAATAAATGAAGAAATGGAGGAAAGTGGATATGTGTGATGTTACTACCTATGTTACTTCCACTGTGGGTATAGTCTTACTATAGTATGAGACTACCCACAACAGGAGTAACATAGGTAGTAACATCACACATATCCAGATAAATTAAGTAGATGCTGTGGCAAGCAATAAATGAAGAAAGAAAGGAAAGTAGTAACATAGCTAGTTACTAGTAGTATGAGTAACATCACATGTACATATCAAGGCAAGATGTGTCTATAGCCTAATAAATGAAGTGTTGCATGTTACCACACATATATGTTACTCCCCACTATAGAGGTGGTAACATAGACTGGCAACACATGGGCATGTTACTAGTCTATGTTACTACCCATTGTGGCTAGTTTGAGTAACATCACACATCTCAAGGCAAGATGAGTCTATAGCCTAATAAATGAAGTGTTGCATGTTACTCCCCACTATAGAGGTAGTAACATAGACTACTAACATTATATGTTACTACCCATTGTCACTAGTCTTTTGTCTCTCTATTGTGTACTTACTTGCTCTAATGCATAGTATCATAGAGTAGCTAGTATCATATGTAGTACTTTATTTGTATTATCATGCATGACACATAGTAGCATAACATTTATTATGATACGGTTTCATGATATGATACTTAACCCTCTCTTTCTTCATTTAATTAATTCTATGACAACTCATCAAAATTGCCTAGTTGGCATGCATGATACTAGCTATGATACCCCCTTACTATCAGCCTAGCAAAGGTGTACACATCATTTGTACGTCGCTTTGTGAGTTTTCATCCGTTTGTTCGAGAAGCGGGGAGAAGTTTCAAACATTTCGGCTGTGAGGTGCGGCCACTAGTGTATGCCTAGTTGGTATTTTAATTATAGAAAATTCAGATGGAGTTCAGACATCATCAAAATCGATGTGTGCCTATGGCATGCTCTCACGACCCCGTGGAAAAAATTGGTAAAGTTTGGCAGAAGTTTTGATGACCGCTCCTTCCAAACCGGAGCAACTCACATGAAGGATCATGGTTTTCCTAAAGGAGACGTGTCAATTCAAACTCCTGTGGTCGGTGACTTCATCGTTTGGCCTCATAAAAATTTCCAAGGTACGCAATCACCATTATACCACAGGTTTGATTTTCTGACGCATTTTAGGTATCGTTAGCTATATTTAAGACATTTTTGAGATTAACGTGCATTTTGTGCATAAAAATAAATTTACAACCGGAACTCCATGTGCTGTCGAAAGGGTTGAGGATCGTCGTTCGACTTGGGAGCATCCAACGGTGCAGACGTATGATCTGTGGGGTTTGGGTTCTGGCCAATCAGAAAGCACGACTCAGATCATGGGCGGGGTGGCGAGGTTTGGTCGGCACACGGCTTTCATTAACGAACCATGTGCTATTCGCAAACCAGATTGCATATTTTTGTTCACACATACTGTAGTGAGATCGATTGAGTGTGCTACCTCCATGATATAATAATAATAATAACAACAAAAAAACAGTTCATATTCATTGCCTGAGCTGACAGCATATCAAGGTCAACATATTAACGGTTCTTACATCAACAGGAAACCGGGCATAACTCACAAATTCAGTACACGCGACTGTAGCGACCCGACCTCAGACGGTCAAGTCTCTGTGCTTAAGTGTCATCCTGGATCGGTATGCTGACACACACAGTACTCGAGGATTTATAACAGAGGTAAATCACATGTATGAAATAACGTAAATACTATTACCTCAATCCAAATAGCGGAAGTAACAACAAGGTTGTGGATTCCCATCAACACCAACGGCAAAGTTGAGTGTAGAAATCGTAACCCTAATGTATCACTTACTCGTCGTAAGAATCCTGCAACATGAGTCGTTGCAGCCACAAAGGGTCAATACATTGAATGTACTGGAAAATTCACATCATAGGATAATGATGAATAATAGCTATCACTACATGCATATTTGGCTGGTGGAAAAGCTCTATGGTTATAATGTTTTTGCGAAAAGCCAATTTTTCCCTATTGCAAAGGAATATATTTTATTTAACTACAAAGTTGGTTGAAAATATTGAGAAGGTTCCTCCAACTCAATCCCAAATTAACATCAATAACCCAACAAATTATTTAAGTAACGTGATGAGATCAATATGATAATCCAAGAACCAGATACTCAAGATGTGCATACCGGGGACACGGCTAACCATGATTAGTTTGTACACTCTGCAGAGGTTTGTGCACTTTTCCCCACAAGACTTGATCGCCTCCGTTGGATTTCTCGCACTACATGGTGTTTGAGAAATGGATGACCGAGACACGGTCTTTCAGAAACATTAGCTCTCTACTCCGGGCAGACCATACCAAACCTACAACCCACTACCTACTAATCCACCTCTTCAAGAGCTTCACGTAACTTACTCAACTATGCTAGAGCCCATAATATCTTGTGGCTGCACACGGAAGTTTCTAGCATAAATAATCTTATGATCCCTTTGAGCCTGGGTGGCGGTCCATAGGAAATCACACGGAACCCCGGGATTTCCAAAAAATACAGGCAAACACTTGGTACTCCAGGTGCCTCAATCCACCCAGATGTGTATTCAAGTTGCCACCTTAAGTTAAACCATTATTTAACAATCTCACATCTGTCATGGATTTCACTCACCCAAACCACGTCTACGAGCGTAGCATAGCAGTATAAGCAATTCGTATAAGTAACTCCCAAGGTTTGAATATAACAAGGCAATAGGTTCTACCTCATCAACTACTTCCCAACCCACAAGTTATCAATCCTATTCATGCAATGTTTGAGGGTGAAACTAATGCATAAAAACTGGGTGTGAAAGGGATATGATCAAAGTGTGAACTTCCTTGCAATGTTGATGAAGATGATTCACACTCAAAACTCTTGATAGTTCTACTCGTCACACTCCAGTCAATCTATCGTAAGCAAGCAATAGTAGCCACACATAAGCAATCACTCAAAGGGTCAAAAAGATCGAAGAAGACGAATCGGAAAACATCAAAACCAAGCAAATAACTCTTGAAACATAAAACAATTTCTAACAGTACCAAAATTATATGAATTTGGCATTATCAGAAAGTTTAGGTCAAGAGCTTGGATTTGCAAAAAGAATCAACTAAAACGGAGTTATGAAACTCAAGTTATGGTCAAAAGAAGTTTGAATTCAAATCTGGTCTAATTCAAATTTCAAACTTTCAAAAACATGTTTGAGTTGGATTACTGGATAGAGGTGATCGTAACGAAGAAGTGGGCGTTAGTTTCGTTGGATTTGGATAAATGGGTAAAAAGTAGTGATCGTTTGAAGCAGAGGGACTAATCTGTAAGAAAATTTATCACGAATAGGTCCCTGACCAAAAACTAAAAAGAAAAAGAAAAATCCTATCGAGCGAACACTCGCTAACATAACCTAACGAACGAAACCGTTCGCTGCTAAGACCTAACCTAGCGAACGTTCTTTAAATATCCTAACTAAAATAATAAAACCGGCTAAAAGAAAACCGAAGAAAACCTAAAGAGAAAATTAACCGGATCTAGGTTTTGGTGGTTTAACCGGTTCGGCCGGTTCGGTGAGAAAAACCGCGGCGGCTCCGGGGAAGCGGCGAGATCCGGCGATGTCGGCGGCGGTTCCGGCGACGGGGCGAGACGCGGGCGGCGGCGCAGGCGAGCGGCGAGGGGAGGCGGCGAGCGGCGAATGCGGCAGAGGGCGGCGTGGGCAGCGGCGCGATGCGACGGTGGCGATGCGAAGCGCGGAGCAACGGCAGCGGCGGAATTGCGCGGTAGCGGTGGGGCGCGAAGTGTGCGGCGGCGGCGCGATATGCGGAGGCGAGGCGGCGAGCAGAGAGGAAGGGCCCGGGGCCTCGGCCTTTTAAAGGTGGGGTCGGGGCGTTGCCAGCTTGGGGAAAGGGGCGGCTGGAGGCGGGCGGCGCCCGGACTCTGGCGAGTCCGGGTTGCGCACGGGATCGGGGATGAAGGCGGTGGCGCGCTGGGCCTTGGCCTGGCTTCGGTTGGGCCGGCCCAGTAAGGAAGAGGGAAAGTTTTTAAAAAAAACATTTTCCAGGCAAACAAAAATAATTAAAATGAAATAATTAAAAATATTATTTAGGCATATAATATATCAAAATTTTCAGAAGAAGATTCTCTACAACGTGAACATTTTCCTAGCATTAAATAAAATTCACACAAATTCAGATAATTCAAAGAGTGCTACTGCCCTACTATACTCCAATAAACATCATTTAAAAAATACCAAAATGATTTCAAATTTATTTATCTCCAATTTTCTATTGTAGGGAATCATGTTACCCTATTTTCCGTATATTTTATTTTTGGAGAAAAATAATTTGAATAAAATCCAAATAACTCTAAATTGAAAATAATTTCCAAAAGGACTTTGAATTTGATCCTTTTAAACTCCCAACTCATATTTCATATAATTTGGAGAAGTCATTTTATCTTCTCTCATGA
Source organism: Triticum urartu (assembly GCF_003073215.2). Lineage (NCBI taxonomy): Eukaryota > Viridiplantae > Streptophyta > Magnoliopsida > Poales > Poaceae > Triticum > Triticum urartu. The sequence continues at coordinate 279,082,170 of NC_053022.1, forward strand.
AAATCATTGAGTTGCGTAAAGTTTCAAAATTGGAATTATTTTCAAACAAAATTCAAATCTTTTCAAAACCCTTTATCATTTATTTAAATGGAAGAAGTCATATTATCTTCACTCCAGGGTTTTGTGATGAAAATAATTCGAATTCATTGAGATCAAAATTCAAAAAGGTGAAAGTTTGGGAAAGTTCTTTTATTCCCTCTCATTTAACTTTCAAAAAGTTTCGAATTTCACTCAATCAATCAAACAACAATCAAACAATCAATATATCTATCTATTTATTATAACATTCCAAAATTAAGAATTTTGGGATGTTACAAACCTACCACCCTTAAAATGAATCTCGTCCTCGAGATTCGGAGAGGCTAGCAAGAAAAAGGTTAGGGTCGGGGTCTTCTCAAAATCCATCGATCATCTCCAGGGGGGTCTAGGGTGCTACCACCCTTAGAAGCATGGTTACGATTCCATCAAAACTCATATACTTCATCCATATTGTTAACAGTGTTGGTCTTCTCAGATCCTCGGGAAAATTCTTTCTCTGGGCACTTCCGGTAGTGGCATATCCTTTTCTTCAATACTTCTGTCTTTCATCTAGGTAAGGTTCTTCTGTGACTGGGTCTTCTTAGCTGACGGGTCTGGCGCCAATACTAAACAACTATCGATATCTCATGGTGGTCAACAATTATGGTTTCTCCTGCAGGAAATGGGTCTGGGTTGATCCTCACCGTATAACCTACGATTGGCAAAAGTTGCCTTGTACAAGGGGAAATACTTATACCAGTCTAAGGTTCAAACAAGGTTTAATATCGCTGTCTCTCTACTATAGGTAAGTCACTTAGATTTACCATCCCGTATAGCAGAGGCGAATAATAAGAGTAAGTCGGTATGGTGATCAATCCATCCCGCACCCAAATCATTACCTGGTATATGGTTTAGTGAATCTCGCATTCTAACACTCGGTCATCCTCACAAGAATTGCAGAATTTCTCTTGTCGATGAACTAAGTTTGGATAAATCCATTGATTCTGCAAGCCAAACAAACATCTATCGTTCTTCACAACTCTCAGGTTTCGCGTAACTCCTATAAGATCGTATGTCGATAAAATCGTAACTTCTTCCAGTGTTTTTCCTTCAACAAGAGTGTGCTTGCTCCTTGGCAAGTCCTGGGGCCTGTGGGTTATGGCCCATCTCATCACTTGTAAACCTTGAACTTATCCTCTGGGCAACTTATCGTTATTCCAACATCCAACTTCCAGCTTCCTAGCATTCTTAAAATCCATCCAATTGTATTGTCTCCCTTCCTTCTATTTGTATAAGACTAAGACGTGATTACTCGAACTCATCATGGAGTTACGATCGTTCCATAATACCAACATCATACCTCCTTTATATCCAATAGTAATTCATCTCTTCATCCTTGTGGGATATCCCACATATCAAGATAAAAACTTATACTATGAAGTCCATATTCCACTTCGTGGAACATCATTATCCTTTCCAGGGGCAAGCATCCTTACAGGGGACCTGACAGTCCTTTGGGTGACTCCAACGTGTTGGCAACTTCTCACATATGCTCCAAAACTTGGTATGGTCCTACAAATCTCGGGGCTAACTTTCCCTTAACTCCAAATCGTTTAACTCCTCGCAGAGGGGACACACGAAGACATGCTCTATCTCCAATTTCATAGACTACCTCCTTGCGTTTTTTGAGTCTGCATAACTCTTCTGCCCGGACTGAACTACCTTCAGTCTATCTCGAATCAACTTAACATTCTCTTCTGACTCCTTGATCACATTTGATCCAAACAACTGACGGTCTCCAACTTCATCCCACATACTCTTGGGGTATCACTCATATCGAGACAAAACTCGTATTCATTTTGTCCGAAATCCACTCAGTGGAGTATCCTTATCTTTTCCAGGGGTCAAATCTCCTCACAGGGTACTACCACCCTTAAAATGCTCCAATCTTTGATAGACCATATTTCTCATATCCTCGAAAATGGTCAAAATCTTTCTTCATAGAGCAACAACTCATCAAAATCCAAATTAGTACCAACGATGGTAACTTTATGGATTCTCAAATTCTTACAATCTCCTGCATTTCCATTACATGTCTCAACTCAACACCTCAATATAAAAGAAATGTTCTCACTTCTACTACTCCATTTCCTTTGTTGCAAACTCACTATCTAGCACAAGTCTCCTTCTCCTTGGGTCATTTTCTGGCAAAGTGCCCTGCTCCATTACAATGAAAACATATTACTTCTGACAAGTCTCGAGGTTTCCTTTTTGGGCAACTGCCAAGGTAGTGCCCTGACTCCTTGCACTTGTAACAGGTGATATGACTCAGGTCCTTCCTGGAATCCAATCTGCTTCTCTTCCTGGACCTTTCCATGCCAACCATGGCTTCTATTTCTTGTGGGTCATATTCTACTTCCTTTGTCAGGAATTCTACTAGATCCCCATTCATACAATTCTGGGAGATGTGTCCTTCTTCTCCACATGAATAGCATGACTTGGTACAGGGTTAAATTGGTTCTTCTTTGGGTGTGTCCCCGACATCTTCCTTCATCACGGGTTCTTCCAAAATTTCCATAAGTGCTCCTTTCATTACTTCTTTCTTCTGCTGGATGGTTCGTTGTACCATGAGGTAAATGTGACACTGAGCAGGATAGTGGGTAGTCCATTCACAAAAGAAACAAGTAATCTGCCTAGTTGGGCATTCTTCAACTGGGTGACTTCCTTCATAATTAGGGCATTCATCCTTGTGTTCTTTATGGGTGTGTCCTATTTCTCCACAAATCTTGCATGCACAAGGTTTCTTCATATCCTTTCCATAAGGCTTCAACTTCTGGGACACAAACTGAGACTTTGGCAAAGTCAACTTAAATTCCTTCCAAGTGGTTACTCCTTGCCATCCATTGATGGTTTGGTACATCCTCCACCAAGTAGCAGCACCTCTTTCAAAGAATGGAAGAGCATGATGGGCCATATCCTTTTCGACTATAGGGTTATTCTCCATGTGATCCTCCATGTTCTGAATCCATCGGTCTGTCTCCAATTGACACATCGGTCCAGAAAATACAAGCTCATCTCCATTCATACTCTATTGGGTCCAAGGGTTTTGGGGTGAGATGAGAGAGAGGGAGAGGGATGCACACAATACAAACAATGGTTTTGAAAAGACATATTTTTATCTGTTGTTGTCGGAAAAAAAACATCAAACAAATGACAACTCACAATCGTCGCATCTAAAGTAGGTATATAATAGGGATTTGGTCTTCTAAAGGTCAATAAATCTTCAACGTCATCAAACTCTTCAAGTCTTGTTCATGCCTCCAATGGCTTCTTCCGATCATGCTTGTTCTTCCAAAGTTCTTTTGCCAGATCATCTCTGTTGACACGAAGTCTCTTGTGTTATCCTTTAATATTTCTGGAGTTGCATTCCAAACTTCTGGGTTTCGACATCCTTGGCATGAGCCATGGTCCTACTGTCCTTCAGTTCCTGACAAATCTCCGGTATCCCGAGGTTGTATCTCCTCCAGCTTGGCTACTTTCAGCTTCTGGTTCCTGAGTTCTTCACGAAATGCTTCCTTGTCTAATACGGCTTCCTGGAGCTCCATCTTAAAATCCTTGATGTACTACTCCAGATCCTGGTGATACACCGGCTAAGGTTAAAGCTTCATCTTTTGCTGATAGATGCTCCATCAGCCTTCTATACCATCCAATCCTTCCGAATAAATGCATGCTTAGCTCAGCTCGGTGACCATAGTATCAGTGGTGATGACATCATGGATAACCGTGTTTCTGCCCTTGTCATTGCCATGAGCTATCTTCCATAGTTGATATCTCCTGCCTTAGGGTTTTCTTGTCAAAACTTTGAGTTCTCATGCTCCATGTTCCGGTCTTTCTCCGATACACCTTGATCTCGGGTATTGACGCCTTCCATAGTCTGAAAAATTCCAATAGGGTAGCCTTCCTAGGTCATACTAAATCTGGGAATTCTTCATAGCCTCCAAATTTTCCCAGTCTTCGGAGTCTTGAACCGTTGCGGTTTCCATTATTATAATGCACAATAAAATCCTCTTCATTGCGAAGTGAACTTGGTTGTCCGATATCTTGTACTCCTTGGAGTGGTCTCATAAGTCGATTCCTCATGTGGTCCAAAGGGGAAAGGGGTATAATCTCACTAAAAGGGAAATATTTTGGTAAAGCTCAGAAAAGAGGAGAGGTAAAAGATCTTTTGAAAATGAAGTTTGTAGAGAAAATCTTCCCTATGGGCTTGCCAGTTTCTAGGGTCACGTCCTATAGTCAACATGTGCTCTGATACCATCTTGTAGCGACCCGACCTCAGACGGTCAAGTCTCTATGCTTAAGTGTCATCCCTGGATCAGTATGCTGACAAACATAGTACTCGAGGATTTATAACACAGGTAAATCACATGTATGAAATAACATAAATACTATTACCTCAATCCAAATAGCGGAAGTAACAACAAGGTTGTGGATTCCCATCAACACCAACGGCAAAGTTGAGTGTAGAAATCGTAACCCTAACGTATCACTTACTCGTCGTAAGAATCCTGCAACATGAGACGTTGCAGCCACAAAGGGTCAGTACATTGAATGTACTGGCAAATTCACACCATAGGATAATGATGAATAATAGCTATCACTACATGCATATTTGGCTGGTGGAAAAGCTCTATGGTTATAATGTTTTTGCAAAAAGCCAATTTTCCCTATTGCAAAGGAATGTATTTTATTTAACTACAAAGTTGGTTGAAAATATTGAGAAGGTTCCTCCAACTCAATCCCAAATTAACATCAATAACCCAACAAATTATTTAAGTAACGTGATGAGATCAATATGATAATCCAAGAACCAGATACTCAAGATGTCCATAACCGGGGACACGGCTAACCATGATTAGTTTGTACACTCTGCAGAGGTTTGTGCACTTTTCCCCACAAGACTCGATCGCCTCCGTTGGATTTCTCGCACTACATGGTGTTTGAGAAACGGATGACCGAGGCATAGTCTTTCAAAAAGATTAACTCTCTAATACGGGCAGACCATACCAAACCTACAACCCACTACCTGCTGATCCACCTCTTCAAGAGCTTCACGTAACTTACTCAACTATGCTAGAGCCCATAATAGCTTGTGGATGCACACGGAAGTTTCTAGCATGAATAATCTTATGATCCCTTTGAGCCTGGGTGGTAGTCCATAGGAAATCACATGGAACCCCAAGATTTCCAAAAAATACAGGCAAACATTGGGTACTCCAGGTGCCTCAATCCACCCAGATGTGTATTCAAGTTGCCACCTTAAGTTAAACCATTATTTAACAATCTCACATCTGTCATGGATTTTACTCACCCAAACCACGTCTACAAGCATAGCATAGCAGTATAAGCAATTCGTATAAGTAACTCCCAAGGTTTGAATATAACAGGGCAATAGGTTCTACCTCATCAACTACTTCCCAACCCACAAGTTATCAATCCTACTCATGCAATGTTTTGAGGGTGAAACTAATGCATAAAAATTGGGTAAGAAAGGGATATGATCAAAGTGTGAACTTGCCAGCAATGTTGATGAAGATGATTCGCACTCATAACTCTTGATAGTTCTACTCGTCACACTCCGGTCAATCCATCGTAAGCAAGCAATAGTAGCCACACATAAGCAATCACTCAAAGGGTCAGAAAGATCGAAGAAGACGATTCGGAAAACTTCAAAACCATGCAAATAACTCTTGCAACATAAAACAATTTCTAACAGAACCAAAATTATATGAATTTGGCCTTATCAGAAAGTTTAGGTCAAGAGCTTCGATTTGCAAAAAGAATCAACTAAAACGGAGTTATGAAACTCAAGTTATGGTCAATAGAAGTTTGAATTCAAATATGGTCTAATTCAAATTTTAAACTTTCAAAAACATGTTTGAGTTGGATTACTGGATAGAGGAGATCGTAGCGAAGAAGTGGACGTTGGTTTCGTTGGATTTGGATAAACGGGTAAAAAGTAGTGATCGTTTGAAGTAGAGGGACTAATCTGTAAGAAAATTTATCACGAATAGGTCCCAGATCGAAAACTAAAAAGAAAAAGAAAAATCCTATCGAGTGAACGCTTGCTAACATAACCTAACGAACGAAACCGCTCGCTGCTAAGACCTAACCTAGCGAACGTTCTCTAAATATCCTAACTAAAATAATAAACCCGGCTAAAAGAAAACCGAAGAAAACCTAAAGAGAAAATTAACCGGATCTAGGTTTTGGTGGTTTTACCGGTTCGGCCAGTTCGGTGAGAAAAACCACGGCGGATCCGGGGAAGCGGCGAGATCCGGCGATGTTGGCGGCAGTTCCGGCGACGGGGCGAGACGCGGGCGACGGCGCAGGCGACCGGCGATGGGTGGCGGCGATCGGCGAATGCGGCAGAGGGCGGCGCGGGCAGCGGCGTGATGCGACGGCGGTGAGGCGAAGCGCGGAGTAGCGTCGGTGGCGGCGGGGCGTGAGGTGTGCGGCGGCGGCGCGATATGCGGAGGCGAGGCGGCCCGAGCAGAGAGGAAGGGCCCGGGGCCTCGGCCTTTTAAAGGCGGGGTCGGGGTGTCGCCAGCTTGGGGAAGGGGGCGGCCGGAGGCGGGCGGCGGTCGGACTCCGGCGAGTCCGGGTTGCGCACGGGATCGGGGATGAAGGTGGTGGCGCGCTGGGCCTTGGCCTGGTTTCGGTTGGGCCGGCCCAGTAAAGAAGAGGGAAAGTTTAAAAAAAAACATTTTCCAGGCAAACAAAAATAATAAAAACGAAATAATTAAAAATATTATATAGGCATATAATATATCAAAATTTTCACAAGAAGATTGTCTACAACGTGAACATTTTCCTAGCATTAAATAAAATTCACACAAATTCAGATAATTCAAAGAGTGCTACTGCCCTACTATACTCCAATAAACATCATTTTAAAAAATACCAAAATGATTTCAAATTTATTTATCTCCAATTTTCTATTGTAGGGAATCATGTTACCCTATTTTCCGTATATTTTATTTTTGGAGAGAAATAATTTGAATAAAATCCAAATAACTCTAAATTGAAAATAATTTCCAAAAGGACTTTGAATTTGATCCTTTTAAACTCCCAACTCATATTTCATATAATTTGAAGAAGTCATTTTATCTTCTCTCGTGAAAATCATTGAGTTGCATAAAGTGTCGGAATTGGAAATATTGTCAAACAAAATTCAAATCTTTTCAAAACCCTTTATCATTTATTTAAATGGAAGAAGTAATATTATCTTCACTCTAGGGTTTTGTGATGAAAAGAATTTGAATTCATTGAGATCAAAATGCAAAAAGGTGAAAGTTTGGGAAAGTCCTTTTATTCCCTCTCATTTAACTTTCAAAAAGTTTCGAATTTCACTCGGTCAATCACATAACAATCAAACAATCAATCTATCTATCTATTTATTATAACATTCCAAAATTTAGAATTTTGGTATGTTACAGCGATAGTTCTAGATTGAACGAATTAAGTTGCTAGGTAGGCATAAAGACTAGTCTTACGGCTTAATTCCCATGTACATGGGGGAACTGGGATCATTAAGTTAACCCTGAATGAACTTGGGGTTTTTGATGATTTTATGCTTCTCTGTTGCACTGGTGCGTGATCCCTTGGCTGGCAACTCATCAAATTCATCGTACTCGTCCTGATCGGCATCATCGTCGACACCCAGTACCCTTCTCTTCCCAGGCATCGCTAAATGGCCATTCTTATGCAAGGGGTCTTCCACAAAGAAAATATGGGTAGCATCGCTGGCAAGAATGAATGGGTCCGCGTGATATGCCATCGTTGTCCTGTTAACACAGGTCTTCCTGTACTCATCAATCCTTACCTGACCAATAGGGATCCATGCGCACCTGAATAATGTCACCTTAACTTTCACATAGTCAAGATCCCAAATCTCTTTGATGGTTCCATTGTATACCCTTTTATCAGCTTCATTTACAGTCATGCATTCTATTCGAACAGAGCTATTCTGATACGAGGTCTTCTTATCACGTTCCTTAGTGTAGAACGTATATCCATTTATGTCATATGCTTGGTACGTCAACACCGTAGGTGATGGCTTTTGTGCCAACCACGTAGCAATGTCATAGATGGATCCTTGTGCCAAACGATTCTTCAGCCATTCGGCGTACTTCTTAGTGTGCTCCTTCATCTCCACTTTTGATGAAGGCACCATTGGTAAGAAGCTTTGTTGTATTTCCGCCAAGTGTTCTTCGGCATAAGCGATGAGAACTGGGTTGTTAAGTAGTACCGTCAAATGGGCTTTCTCTGCCAATTCTCCGGGCGCAGCCATTTGCATGCCAGCAAGGATCGGCTTACCTTTCAACCTTCCTTCATGGCGAGAGAGGGGCAAACCTATAGGTCTTTGTTTCATGTATTCGGTGCAAAACTCAACCACCTCCTCCGCGGTATAACCTTGTAGGTTACTTGCCTCTAGATGGTTTCGGTTCTGACAAAAGTGCTTCAGTATTCCCATGAACCACTCCAAGGGTTACATGTTGCGAAGAAACACAGGACCACAATACTTTATCTCGTCGACAAGGTGCACAGTGAGATGGACCATGACATCAAAGAAGGACGATGGGAAAAACATCTCTAGGTTGGACAATATTCTTGCAATATCATCTTGCATATTATCCAACTCTTCAGGATCTACAACTTTCTGCCATAGTTTGTTGAAGAAATCACAGAGGTCAATGAGTGTGCTTCTTATATCTTTGTCCATCAGATTCCTGATGGCCACTAGGAGGATTTGTGTCAACATTACGTGGGAATCATGTGACTTCATGTGTCCCAACTTCATTTTACCTGAGCTCACATCCACGAGACTTCTGATGTTTGCGCAATAGGAAGAAGGTGTCTTAACTGACAACAAATAGGTGAAGAACTGTGTTGCTTCTTTTGTACTGAAATTGTAACTCTGGCAAGCTTTGATGAATTTGTCATCATCTTCTGCTTCACTCTTGCGTTGTGATTGATCAGCAAGCATATCAAGCCATGAACCGTCACCATCCTTTCTTTTACCTTTAATCTTGAGCAGAGTACCAAGGATGCTTTCACATACGTTCTTCTCTACGTGCATGACATTGATGCAGTGACGTACATGTAGAATCTCCCAGGAAGGTAATTTCCAGAACACCGATTTCTTCTTAAACACTTGATCCTTGGGTGTTAGTTTCACCGTCAAAGGGTGGTTCTTGCCAAGCACAACGTTAATTTTTTTAGCCATGTTTGGACCACCTCCTCGTCATAGGGTCTTGGAGCCACACCTGCCTCTGCCGTACCATCAAATTCAGCTTTCATTTTTTGGTATGGGTGATTCATCCGCAAGAACCTACGATGACGCAAATACACTGTTTTGCGCGAGTTGGGAAGTCTTCTGCTAGCTGTCCTATCCATACATGTGACACACCCTACATCTCCCTTTGTTTTCTGCCCCGATGTGTTGCCTAATGCCAGCATATCTTGAATGGTGTGCACCAGCATCGCATGTAGATCGAAAATCTCCTTTCTGTAAGCATCATAACATTTTACAGCAGGCGCATCTATCCACACTGTCAGCAGTTCTTCTACCAGTAGCTGAAAGTAAATGTCGATGCCATTTCCAGGTTGCTTCGAGCCTTGGATAATCATTGACACCATAATGTATTTTTTCTTCATACACAACCAAGGAGCTAGGTTATATATGTATAGAAGCACCAGCCATGTGATGTGATTGGTGCTCATATCGCCAAAAGGATTCATCCCGTCAGTACACTCCCCGAGAGTTATACTTCTAGGATCCTTGGCAAATTTTTCAAACTTGTTGTTTATTAATTCACACTAAGCCCCATCTTTCGGGTGCTGATGACCCACAAGTATAGGGGATTTATCGTAGTACTTTCGATAAGTAAGAGTGTCGAACCCAACGAGGGGCAGAAGGAAATGATAAGCAGTTTTGAGTAAGGTATTCTCTGCAAGCACTGAAATTATCGGTAACAGATAGTTTTGTGATAAGGTAATTTGTAACGGGTAACAAGTAATAAAAGTAAATAAGGTGCAGCAAGATGGCCCAATCCTTTTGTAGCAAAGGACAAGCCTGGACAAACTTTTATATAAAGGAAAGCGCTCCCAAGGACACATGGGAATTATCGTCAAGCTAGTTTTCATCACATTCATATGATTCACGTTCAGTACTTTGATAATTTGATATGTGGGTGGACCGGTGCTTGGGTACTGCCCTTACTTGGACAAGCATCCCACTTATGATTAACCCCTCTTGCAAGCATCCGCAACTACAAAAGAAGTATTAAGGTAAACCTAACCATAGCATGAAACATATGGATCCAAATCGGCCCCTTACGAAGCAACGCATAAACTAGGGTTTAAGCTTCGGTCACTCTAGCAACCCATCATCTACTTATTACTTCCCAATGCCTTCCCCTAGGCCCAAACAATGATGAAGTGTCATGTAGTCGACGTTCACATGACACCACTAGAGGAGAGACAACATACATCTCGTCAAAATATCGAACGGATACCAAATTCACATGACTACTTATAGCAAGACTTCTCCCATGTCCTCAGGAACAAACGTAACTACTCACAAAGCATATTCATGTTCATAATCAGAGGGGTATTAATATGCATAAAGGATCTGAACATAAGATCTTCCACCAAGTAAACCAACTAGCATCAACTACAAGGAGTAATCAACACTACTAGCAACCCACAGGTACCAATCTGAGGTTTTGAGACAAAGATTGGATACAAGAGATGAACTAGGGTTTGAGATGAGATGGTGCTGGTGAAGATGTTGATGGAGATTGACCCCCTCCTGATTGGAGCATCGATGGTGATGATGATGGTGATGATTTCCCCCTCCCGAAGGGATGTTTCCCCGGCAGAACAGCTCCGCCGGAGCCCTAGATTGGTTCCGCCAAGGTTCCGCCTCGTGGCGGTGGAGTTTCGTCCTGAGAGCTTGCTTATAATTTTACACTGGAGGCCTGCCAGGGGGCCCACGAGACAGGGGGGCGCGCCCAGGGGGGTAGGGTGCGCCCCCACCCTCGTGGATGGTGGGTGGCCCCCCTTCGGTGCTTTCTTTGCCCAATATTTTATATATATTCCAAAATTGTCTTCCATTGAGTTTTAGGACTTTTGGAGTTGTTCCGAATAGGTCTCTAATATTTGCTCCTTTTCCAGCCCAGAATTCCAGCTGCCGGCATTCTCCCTCTTCGTGCAAACCTTGCAAAATAAGAGAGAATAGGCATAAGTATTGTGACATAATGTGTAATAACAGCCCATAGTGCAATAAATATCAATATAAAATCATGATGCAAAATGGACGTATTAGGTACCTCATAAACCTATCCACAATTCGCTCATCATGATGCCACCGCGACCTCTTTGCCTCTCTAGGGTTTGCAAACAAACGCCTCAACCTTGGAATTAAAGGCAAGTACCAAACAACCTTGAACGGGGTTTGATACGTCCACTTTCCATCATGCTTTTATATCGATATTTATCGCATTATGGACTATTATTTCACTTTATGTCACAATACTTATGGCTATTCTCTCTTATTTTACAAGGTTTACATAAGGAGGGAGAATGCCGGCAGCTGGAATTCTGGGTTGGAAAAGGAGCAAATATTAGAGACCTATTCTGCGCAACTCCAAAAGTCCTGAAACTCCACGAAACATCTTAAAATAAATAAAGAAAAATCCTCGCCAAAGATGAAGGCCAGGGGGCCCACACCCTGCTCACGAGGGTGGGGGGCGCCCCCCCTAGGGCGCGCCCCCTACCTCGTGGGCCCCCTGGTGGCTCTCCGACGTCCATCTTCTCCTATATGAAGTATTTTGATGAGAAAAAAATAAGAAGGAACTTTTCGGGACGAGACTCCGCCGCCACGAGGCGGAACCTTGGCGGATCCAATCTAGAGCTCCGGCAGAGCTGTTCTGCCGGGGATACTTCCCTCTGGGAGGGGGAAATCATCACCATTGTCATCACCAACGCTCCTCTCATCAGGAGAGGTCAATCTCCATCAACATCTTCACCAGCACCATCTCATCTCCAAACCCTAGTTCATCTCTTGTATCCAATTCCTGTCTCAAAGTCCGGGATTGGTGCTAGTAGGTTGCTAGTAGTTTTGTTTACTCCTTGTAGTTGATGCTAGTTGGTTTAATTGGTGGAAGATCATATGTTCAGATCCTATATGCATATTATTACCCCTCTGATTATGAACATGAATATGCTTTGTGAGTAATTACATTCGTTCCTGAGGGCAAGGGAGAAGTCTTGCTATGAGTAGTCATGTGAATTTGGTATTCGTTTGATATTTTGATAAGATGTATGTTGTCTAGCCTCTAGTGGTGTTATGTGAACGTCGACTACATAACACTTCACCATTATTTGGGCCTAGAGGAAGGCATTGGGAAGTAATAAGTAGATGATGGGTTGCTAGAGTGACAGAAGCTTAAACCCTAGTTTATGCGTTGCTTCGTAAGGGGCTGATTTGGATCAACATGTTTCATGCTCTAGTTAGGTTTACCTTAATACTTTTGTTGTAGTTGTGGATGCTTGCAATATAGGTTAATCATAAGTGGGATGCTTGTTCAAGTAAGAACAGCACCCAAGCATTGGTCCACCCACATATCAAATTATCAAAGTATCGAACGCGAATCATATGAACGTGATGAAAACTAGCTTGACGATATTCCCATGTGTCCTCGGGAGCGCTTTTCCTATTATAAGAGTTTGCTCCGGCTTGGCCTTTGCTACAAAAGGATTGGTCCATCTTGCTGCACTTTATTTACTTTTGTTACTTGTTGCTCGTTACAATTTATCCTATCACAAAACTATCTGTTACCACTTATTTCAGTACTTGCAGAGAATACCTTGCTGAAAACCGCTTATCATTTCCTTCTGCTCCTCGTTGGGTTCGACACTCTTACTTATCGAAAGGACTACGATAGATCCCCTATACTTGTGGGTCATCAAGACTCTTTTCTGGCGCCGTTGCCGGGGAGTGTAGCGCTTTTGGTAGGTGGAATTTGGTAAGGAAAAAATTATATAGTGTGCTGAAATTTACTGTCACTTGCTACTATGGAAAGTAATTCTCTGAGGGGCTTGTTCGGGGTATCTTCACCCCGTCCAGTAGAGCAAAGAGTTGCTCCTCAACCTACTGAACCTATTGAAAATGAAACTCCTTTTGAATTTCCTTCGGGAATGATGGAAAAACTGCTAGCTAACCCTTTTACAGGAGATGGAACAAAGCATCCTGATGAGCACTTAATATATGTGGATGAAGTTTGTGGATTATTTAAGCTTGCAGGTATACCCGATGATGTTGCTAAGAAGAAGGTCTTCCCTTTATCTTTGAAGGGAGATGCATTGATATGGTATAGGCTATGTGATGATATGAGATTCTGGGACTATAAAAGATTGAAGTTGGAATTTCATCGAAAGTATTACCCTATGCATCTTGTTCATCGTGATCGCAATTATATATATAATTTCTGGCCTCGCGAAGGAGAAAGCATCGCTCAACCTTGGGGGAGGCTTAAATCAATGTTATATTCATGCCCCAATCATGATCTCTCAAGAGAAATGATTATTCAAAATTTATATGCTCGGCTTTCTGATAACAATCGCACCATGCTCGATACTTCTTGTGTTGGCTCTTTTATGATGAAGACTACTGAATTCAGATGGAATTTATTGGATAGAATTAAACGCAACTCTGAATATTGGGACCTCGACGAAGGTAAAGAGTCAGGTATGACACCTAAGTTTGATTGTGTTAAATCTTTTATGGACACCGATATTTTCCGTAAGTTTAGCACTAAATATGGACTTGACTCTGAGATAGTAGCTTCTTTCTGTGAATCTTTTGCTACTTATGTTGATCTCCCTAAGGAGAAGTGGTTTAAATATCATCCTCCCATAGAAGTAAAAGTAGCTGCACCTATTAAAGTTGAAGAAAAGACTGTCACTTATAATGATCCTATTGTTCCTACTTCTTATATTGAGAAACCACCTTTCCCTGTTAGAATAAAGGATCATGCTAAAGCTTCAACTGTTGTTCGTAAAAGCAATATTAGAACTTATACACCTCCTGAGCAAGTTAAAGTAGAACCTAATATTGCTATTGTTAAACATCTCTTGTGTGATAATATTGATGGGCATGTTATTCAGTTCGAAGGTGAAACTGCCAGAATTGCTAAACCTTGTGATAAAGATAAACATGGACCTGTGGTAGGCGTGCCTGTTATTTCTGTTAAAATAGGAGATCATTGTTATCATGGCTTATGTGATATGGGTGCTAGTGCTAGTGTAATACCTATTGACTTATACGAAGAAATTAAGAATGAAATTGCACCTGTTGAGTTAGAAGATATTGATGTTACTATTAAACTTGCTAATAGAGATACTATTGCACCAATTGGAATTGTTAGAGATGTTGAAGTCTTGTGTGGGAAAACTAAATATCCTGCTGATTTTCTTGTTCTTGGTTCCCCACAAGATAGTTTTTGTCCCATTATATTTGGTAGACCCTTCTTAAATACTATCAATGCTACCATAGATTGCAAAAAGAATGTTGTTACTATTGGCTTGGATGATATGGTTCATGAGTTTAATTTCTCTAAATTTAGTAAACAACATCGTGAGGAAGAATTACCTAGTAAGGATAAAATTATTGGTCTTGCTTCTATTGCCATACCTCCTAGTGATCCTTTAGAACACTATTTGCTAGACCATGAAAATGATATGTTCATGAATGAAAGAAGGGAAATAGATGAAGTATTCTTTAAACAGGAACCTATTCTGCAACATAATTTGCCTATTGAAATCTTAGGGGATCCTCCTCCACCCAATGGAGATCTCGTGTTTGAGATTAAACCGTTGCCTGATAATCTTAAATATGCTTATCTTGATGAAAAGAAGATATATCATGTTATTATTAGTGCTAACCTTTCAGAGCATGAAGAAGAAAGATTGCTGAAAACTCTGAAGAAGCATCGTGCTGCTATTGGATATACTCTTGATGATCTTAAGGGCATTAGTACCACTCTATGTCAACATAAAATAAATTTGGAAGCAAATGCCAAACCAGTTCGTGATCCTCAACGACGTCTGAATCCTAAAATGCAAGAAGTGGTAAGAAAAGAAATACTCAAGATTCTGGAGGCAGGTATAATCTATCTCGTTGCTGATAGTGAGTGGGTAAGTCCTGTCCATTGTGTCCCTAAGAAGGGAGGTATTACTGTTGTTCCTAATGATAAAGATGAATTGATTCCACAAAGAATTATCACAGGTTATAGGATGGTAATTGATTTCCGCAAATTAAATAAAGCTACTAAGAAAGATCACTACCCCTTACCTTTTATTAATCAAATGCTAGAAAGATTGTGCAAACATACACACTATTGCTTTCTAGATGGTTATTCTGGTTTCTCTCAAATACCTGTGTCGGCTAGAGATCAATCAAAGACTACTTTTACATGCCCTTTTGGTACTTTTGCTTATAGAAATATGCCTTTTGGTTTATGTAATGCACCTGCTACCTTTCAAAGATGCATGATGGCTACATTCTCTGACTTTTGTGAAAAGATTTGTGAGGTTTTCATGGACGATTTTTCCGTCTATGGTTCCTCTTTTGATGATTGCTTGAGTAATCTTGATCGAGTTTTGCAGAGATGTGAAGAAACTAATCTTGTCTTGAATTGGGAAAGTGCCACTTTATGGTTAATGAAGGTATTGTCTTGGGGCACAAAGTTTCTGAAAGAGGTATTGAAGTTGATAAAGCCAAGGTTGATGCTATTGAAAAGATGCCATGTCCTAAGGACATCAAAGGTATAAGAAGTTTCCTTGGTCATGCCGGATTTTACAGGAGGTTCATTAAGGACTTCTCAAAAATTTCTTGGCCTCTGACTAATTTATTGCAAAAAGATATACCATTTGTCTTTGATGATGATTGTGTAGAAGCATTTGAAATACTTAAGAAAGCATTAGTCTATGCACCTGTTGTTCAGCCACCTGATTGGAACCTACCCTTTGAAATTATGTGTGATGCTAGTGATTATGTTGTAGGTGTTGTTCTAGGGCAAAGAGTTGATAAGAAATTAAATGTTATTCATTATGCTAGTAAGACTCTAGACAATGCTCAAAGAAATTATGCTACTACTGAAAAAGAGCTTTTAGCAGTTGTATTTGCTTGTGATAAGTTCAGATCTTATATTGTTGATTCTAAAGTAACTATTCAAACTGATCATGCTGCTATTAAATATCTTATGGAAAAGAAACATGCTAAGCCTAGTGAAAGTGCAACTATCCCTAGGTGGTTTTGGTAATTCATAACAACATGTAGCTCATTGAGCTAATGCTATTCCAAGATGACTATTTCAGGAAAGCTCAATGATTGGCATGGATGTGAAAGTGGAACCCTCAAAATGCTAAGGACAAAGGATTGGCTCAAGCTCAAAAGCTCAAGACTCTTCATTTTATATTTTAGTGATCCAAGATCACATTGAGTCTTTAGGAAAAGCCAATACTATCAAGGAGGGATGAGGTGTTGCTTAATGAGCCTCTTGCTTCATGTGCTTAGTGATATGCTCCAAAACCCTCAACTACTTTCCCATATCCACATATGACCTAAACCCTAAGCCAAACTCGGTCCTACCGATTCTTTCTATCCGGCGCCACCGAGTTTCACTTGTCATAAGCCACTGCCAAACCCTAGCAATTCGGTTCTACCGATAGGGATCTCGGTCTCACCGAGATGGGATTGCAAACTCTCTGTTTCCCTTTCGTAACTTTTCGGTCTCACCGAAAGAGCGAAGCGGTCCCACCGAGATTGCAGTGTAAACTCTCTCTTTCCTTTTTGTAACTTTTCGGTCTCACCGAAAGAGCAAATCGGTCCCACCGAGTTTACCTGACCAACTCTCTGGTTAGCTTATTACCAAACTCGGTCTCACCGAGTTTGTGTAATCGGTCTCACCGAGATTACGTTATGCCCAAACCCTAACCATATCGGTCCTACCGAGTTGCATGTCAGTCCCACCGAAAATCTCTAACGGTCACTAGGTTTACCTTTTCGGTCCGACCGAGTTTGTTGATTCGGTCCCACCGAGATTGGAAAACTGTGTGTAACGGTTGGATTTTGTGTGGAGGCTATATATACCCCTCCACCTCCTCTTCATTCGTGGAGAGAGCCATCAGAACACATACACAATTCCAACTCATATGTTCTGAGAGAGAACCACCTACTCATGTGTTGAGACCAAGATATTCCATTCCTACCATATGAATCTTGATCTCTAGCCTTCCCCAAGTTGCTTTCCACTCAGATCTTCTTTCCACAAAATCCAAATCCTATGAGAGAGAGTTGAGTGTTAGGGAGACTATCATTTGAAGCACAAGAGCAAAGAGTTCATCATCAACACACCATTTGTTACTTCTTGGAGAGTGGTGTCTCCTAGATTGGCTAGGTGTCACTTGGGAGCCTCCGACAAGATTGTGGAGTTGAACCAAGGAGTTTGTAAGGGCAAGGAGATCGCCTACTTCGTGAAGATCTACCGCTAGTAAGGCAAGTCCTTCGTGGGCAATGGCCATGGTGGGATAGACAAGGTTGCTACTTCATGGACCCTTCGTGGGTGGAGCCCTCCGTGGACTCGCGCGACCGTTACCCTTCGTGGGTTGAAGTCTCCATCAACGTGGATGTAGGATAGCACCACCTATCCGAACCACGGGAAAAACATCCGTGTCTCCAATTGCGTTTGAATTCTCCAAACCCTTCCCTTTACATTCTTGCAAGTTGCATGCTTTACTTTCCGCTGCCAATATACTCTTTGCATGCTTGCTTGAATTGTGTGATGATTGCTTGACTTGTCCTACAATAGCTAAAATCTGCCAAGAACTAAAATTGGGAAAAGGTTAAGTTTTTATTTGGTCAAGTAGTCTAATCACCCCCCCCTCTAGACATACTTTCGATCCTACACCTAGACTTATTAGATGGGTTCTCTTGCTACAAGAATTTGATTTGCATATTGTTGATAGAAAGGGAGCTGAGAACCCCGTTGCAGACAACTTGTCTAGGTTAGAAAATATTCTTGATGACCCACTACCTATTAATGATAGCTTTCCTGATGAACAATTAAATGTTATAAGTACTTCTCGTAGTACTCCATGGTATGCTAATTATGCTAATTATATTGTTGCTAAGTTTATACCACCTAGCTTCACGTACCAACAAAAGAAAAAGTTCTTCTATGATTTAAGACATTACTTTTGGGATGACCCACATCTTTATAAAGAAGGAGTGGATGGTGTTATTAGACGTTGTGTACCTGAGCATGAACAGGAACAGATCCTATGCAAGTGTCACTCCGAGTCTTATGGAGGACACCACGCTGGAGATAGAACTGCACATAAGGTATTGCAATCTGGTTTTTATTGGCCTACTCTCTTCAAGGATGCCCGTAAGTTTGTCTTGTCTTGTGATGAATGTCAAAGAATTGGTAATATTAGTAGACGTCAAGAAATGCCTATGAATTATTCTCTTGTTATTGAACCGTTTGATGTTTGGGGCTTTGATTATATGGGACCTTTTCCTGCCTCTAATGGATACACACATATTCTAGTTGCTGTTGATTACATTACTAAGTGGGTAGAAGCTATTCCAACTAGTAGTGTTGATCATAACACTTCTATTAAAATGCTTAAGTTATTTTCCCAAGGTTTGGAGTCCCTAGATATTTAATGACCGATGGTGGTTCACACTTTATTCATGGTGCTTTCGGTAAAATGCTTGCTAAATATGATGTTAATCATAGAATTGCATCTCCTTATCACCATCAGTCTAGTGGTCAAGTAGAGTTGAGCAATAGAGATCTCAAATTAATTTTGCAAAAGACTGTTAATAGGTCTAGAAAGAATTGGTCCAAGAAACTTGATGATGCATTATGGGCTTATAGAACTGCGTACAAAAATCCTATGGATATGTCTCCGTATAAAATGGTCTATGGAAAAGCCTGTCACTTACCTCTCGAACTAGAACATAAGGCATATTGGGCTATTAAAGAGCTCAAATATGATTTTAAACTTGCCGGTGAAAAGAGGTTATTTGATATTAGCTCACTTGATGAATGGAGAACCCAAGCTTATGAAAATGCCAAGTTGTTTAAAGAAAAAGTTAAAAGATGGCATGACAAAAGGATACAAAAGCGTGAGTTTAATGTAGGTGATTATGTATTGCTATACAACTCTCGTTTAAGATTTTTTGCAGGAAAACTTCTCTCTAAATGGGAAGGCCCCTATGTTATCGAAGAGGTCTATCGTTCCGGTGCCATAAAAATCAACAACTTCGGAGGCACAAATCCGAAGGTGGTAAACGGTCAAAGAATCAAACATTATATCTCAGGTAATCCCATAAATGTTGAAACCAATATTATTGAAACTGTAACCCCGGAGGAATACATAAGAGACACTTTACGGAACGTTTCAGACTCTGAAAAGGAATAGGTATGTGGTACGGTAAGCAAACCGACTCCAAAATAATTTTTAAGGCAATATGTCTCCGTTTTGGAATATTTAGAAAAATAGAAAAATAATTAGCAGTCCGGGAAGGACACGAGGGCCCCATGAGGGTGGTGGGCGCGCCCTACCCCCTTGGGCGCGCCCCCTACCTCGTGAGCACCTCGTGTGCCTTCCGGACTCCATTTTCTTGCACGTTACGTATTTTGGTCGGTAAAAATTCATTATATAACCTCCCGAAGGTTTTGACTCCCGTACCACGCAAACCTCCTCTGTTCTTGTTTCGAGCTTCTGACAGATCTAGATTATCATGACGTCCCCAAGTGCCTCCAAGGACAAGTTCTTCGAGAAGGTCATCAACTCTTACCTAGCGGAGGTGCTGCGACACCCTCAAACCATTGAGATGCGTGATGGGTTGTTGCCATCCGCGATGTTGAGGGACCAAAGGGAACCAGAAGCGTGGAGACGAGGCTCGAAGCAATGGAGCAACAAGTTTTCAAGTGCCAGGGGATGGTGGAGCATGGAATCAACGCTAGCCACACGATGCTCACGGAGTTCACTAACAACTACAAGCCGGATGCCAAGAACACCGAGGAGGCCATCTTCAAGCTATATGAGAAGATCGAGCACCTCCAAGCCCAAATCTATGACCTGCAAAACCAAAACTGTGAGTATGAATATAGATTCAAAAGAATGAGTTTGGCTGCAGATTCGAGGATTCCGGAGACTCGATCATCCTTCTATGATGGTGAACCTATGCCTTGGAACATGGATGACAAGCCCGCATCATCAAAAACACCTCCACCTTCTTCACCGACAAAGGAGATATAATCACATGGGTATGAGCACTCCCCTTGGCAACTGCCAAGCTTGGGGGAGGTGCCCCGGTATCGTATCACCATCACAACTCTTATCTTTACCATTTTTCTTAGTTCGATCCTATTAGTAGTATCTTGATCTAGTAGAATAAAGTTTATGGCATGATCTAGTTTTGAGTTTGCTTTATGATCTCTCTATGTAATCGAGCCGTGAGCTATATATAATAAAGATTAGTGTTGAGTCAAGGGCTAGATTATTCTGTCATGATCTTGGGTGAATAAAAGAAAAGAGAAAAAGAATAAAAAGAAACAAAAAGTTCATATTGATCTTATTGAGAGTAATGACTTCACATAGAAAGAGTATGATGATTAAAAATTGTTGGGAGTTGGCAAACATAGCTTTGGTCATTGTTGCAATTAATAGGAGGTAATAAGGAAAGAGAGGTTTTCACATATAGATATATTATCATTGACATCTTTTATGATTGGGAGCACTCATTAAAATATGACATGCTAAAGAGTTGATGTTGGACAAGGAAGACAACATAATGAGTTATGTCTTTCTTATATCTGAGATAAAGTATGTTGTCATGGATCCTCTAACTTGTTGAGCTTGCCTTTCCCCCTCATGCTAGCCAAAGTCTCAGCACCAAGTAGAAATACTACTTGTGCTTCCAAATACCCTTAAACCAGTTTTGCCATGAGATTCCACCATATCTACCTATGGATTGAGTAAGATCCTTCAAGTAAGTTGTCATCGGTGCAAAGCAATAAAAATGGCTCTAAATATGTATGATTGATTGGTGTGGGAGAAATAAGCTTTATACGATCTTGTGATGTGGAAGTAATAAAAGCAACGGACTGCATAATAAAGGTTCATATCACAAGGGGCAATATAAAGTGACGTTCTTTTGCATTGAGATTTTATACATCCAACCATAAAAGCGCATGGAAACCTCTGTTTCCCTCTGCGAAGGGCCTATCCTTTATTATTATCTTCTACCTCATGCAAGAGTCTTGGTGATCTTCACCTTTTCTTTTTCATTTTATCCTTTGGCAAGCTCAGCATGTTGGAAAGAACATGATATATATATATATATATATATATATATATCTAATTGGATGTAGGGGAGCATGAACCATTATTGTTGACATTACCCTTGAGGTAAAAGGTTGTGGGGAAAAACTATAAGCCCCTGTCTTTCTCTGTGTCCGATTAAAACTCCATAACCACAAGTATCGCGTGAGTGTTAGCAATTATGGAGGACTAAATGATAGTTGAGTATGTGGACTTGCTTTTTAGCTCTGACATAGACTCTTTCCGATGTTATGATAAATTGCAATTGCTTCAATGACTGGGATTATAGTTTGTCGGAGCCCAATAAGGTTTATGATTTATACTTTTGCATTGTGAATAGATCATCACTTGAACATAAGTAATCATATGACAAAATCTATATATGTTGCTGTTATGAGAATAATCATGATGCCTTCATGTCCGTATTTTATTTTTATCGACACCTCTACCTCTAAACATGAGGACATATTTATTGTTATCAGCTTTTCGCTTGAGGACAAGCGAGGTCTAAGCTTGGGGGAGTTGATACGTCCATTTTGCATCATGCTTATATATCAATATTTATCGCATTATGGACTATTATTTCACTTTATGTCACAATACTTATGGCTATTCTCTCTTATTTTACAAGGTTTACATAAGGAGGGAGAATGCCGGCAGCTAGAATTCTGGGCTGGAAAAGGAGCAAATATTAGAGACCTATTCTGCGCAACTCCAAAAGTCCTGAAACTCCACGGAACATCTTAAAATAAATAAAGAAAAATCCTCGCCAAAGATGAAGGCCAGGGGGCCCACACCCTGCTCACGAGGGTGGGGGCGCCCCCCCCCCTAGGGCGTGCCCCCTACCTCGTGGGCCCCCTGGTGGCTCTCCGACGTCCATCTTCTCCTATATGAAGTCTTTCGATGAGAAAAAAATAAGAAGGAACTTTTCGGGACGAGACTCCGCCGCCACGAGGCGGAACCTTGGCGGATCCAATCTAGAGCTCCGGCAGAGCTGTTCTGTCGGGGATACTTCCCTCCGAGAGGGGGAAATCATCACCATCGTCATCACCAACGCTCCTCTCATCGGGAGAGGTCAATCTCCATCAACATCTTCACCAACACCATCTCATCTCCAAACCCTAGTTCATCTCTTGTATCCAATTCCTGTCTCAAAGTCCGGGATTGGTGCTAGTAGGTTGCTAGTAGTGTTGATTACTCCTTGTAGTTGATGCTAGTTGGTTTAATTGGTGGAAGATCATATGTTCAGATCCTATATGCATATTATTACCCCTCTGATTATGAACATGAATATGCTTTGTGAGTAATTACGTTCGTTCCTAAGGACAAGGGAGAAGTCTTGCTATGAGTAGTCATGTGAATTTGGTATTCGTTTGATATTTTGATAAGATGTATGTTGTCTAGCCTCTAGTGGTGTTATGTGAACGTCGACTACATAACACTTCACCATTATTTGGGACTAGAGGAAGGCATTGGGAAGTAATAAGTAGATGATGGGTTGCTAGAGTGACAGAAGCTTAAACCCTAGTTTATGCGTTGCTTCGTAAGGGGCTGATTTGGATCCACATGTTTCATGCTATGGTTAGGTTTACCTTAATACTTTTGTTGTAGTTGTGGATGCTTGCAATATAGGTTAATCATAAGTGGGATGCTTGTTCAAGTAAGAACAGCACCCAAGCACTGGTCCACCCACATATCAAATTATCAAAGTATCAAACGCGAATCATATGAACGTGATGAAAACTAGCTTGACGATATTCCCATGTGTCCTCGGGAGCGCTTTTCCTATTATAAGAGTTTGTTCCGGCTTGTCCTTTGCTACAAAAGGATTGGGCCATCTTGCTGCACTTTATTTACTTTTGTTACTTGTTGCTTGTTACAATTTATCCTATCACAAAACTATCTGTTACCACTTATTTCAGCACTTGCAGAGAATACCTTGCTGAAAACCGCTTATCATTTCCTTCTGCTCCTCGTTGGGTTCGACACTCTTACTTATCGAAAGGACTACGATAGATCCCCTATACTTGTGGGTCATCAGGGTTCCTGTCTTGATCTCGTCGTCCAATTTGTACTTGTCCTTTCCTCTCCTGCGCTTGTATCGTGCATGCTTGCATGTGGGACATGCACGAAAATCTTTGTACTCACCACGGTACAATATACAATCATTCACACAAGCGTGTATCTTCTGTAGTTCAAGTTCCAATGGGCAAACAATTTTCTTTGCTTCATTCGTGCTTCTGGGGAGCACATTATCTTCTGGAAGAATATCTTTGAAAATACCTAAGATCTCTGTGAAGCCCTTGTTTGATAGACCGTTTGCTGCTTTAAATCTGAGAAGCGCCAGGGTGGCACTCAACCTGGAATATTTCTTTTTGCAACCTGGATATAATTCTTTCTTGGAGTCCGCATCAATGGTTGGCAGATCCTTGTACCAAATCATATCCTTTTCCAGGCCCTCGAAATCTGCAATCATAGTAGCAAAATTTGGCATATCAAGATCGTCGTCATCTACGTGGATGTCTTGGTTTTCCAGTGGGCGTTTTGGCTTTCCGGTGTTCCATTGGTAGCTTGACGCCTCTGCCCTGATGTTAGATTCAACATCCATGTGACACTAATCGGGGTTTGGCATCTCGCTGCCCTAGGTATCTTCACACATGACCTCCTATTCACCATGTCTGGTCCAACGTGTATATCCATCCATGAATCCCCTAGAGACTAAATGCATCTGGACATCTGCAACTTCATGTGACTCTGTATTTGCACAATCAATACATGGACACGGAATGTAATCCGCATCACTAATTCTCCTCTTTGTACTTTTAGCCAAATTCATGAACTCTGTCACGCCATTGATAAAATCTGCAGTTTTCTGATTCTTCATCCATCGAGATCGTTCCATCTGCAGCAGACGAATGGTAATTAAAAACAAAACAACAACATTAATACACGAATTAACTGCTACCCAGAGATGCGTGCATAAATCACAAGGTTTTATTTTAATAATTACCGAGGGTGCTCCATGTTGTTATCCAGACGTGCAATGACAAAAATTAATGGCCAGAAAATTTACACGCAGAGTACTAGTACAACACTACACTTAGGAATTGAATACCTTAATTAAGCCACTCACAAAAAGAATACCTTAATTAATTAGCAGCGCGGCGACCTCCACCCAGCAGACAGACAAGCGCGATGCGGCGGCACGCCGAGAGCCCGAGACAACAGGGTCGAGGAGCAAACTTAGTGCGGCTGCCGCCTGAAGTTTGACCTCCACTATCCCACCATCGGCCACGATGGATGTGCTTGAATCACGCCGCCGCCGACCTCGATGGTTGAGCTCCCCCTATGTCCCGTCACAGACCGAGGATTGACCTCCTATGACGCCGCCACCGCCCATCGACCGAGGATTGACCTCTTCTCTGGTAGCCGCTGCCTAGGCCGCCGCCGCCATCTCTATATGCAGAGCGACTGTTTTTTTTACGGATATCCGCGGAGTGGCTGTTTACACGGTATCTCACCGTAAGACAATTATATGGACAGGGTAGTACATCACATATGGTTATGTAACGGCAACCGTGTCTAACCTACGTTGTCTTCTCACATGGTTTGGTCCGGAAATCGTGTGTGAAGATGTAATACCCAACACAAACGACATGTACAAACAGTTTGTCGTATACGGCATATATATAGTGCCATTAGTAGTTCCCGGTCGTTAGCTTATCTCCACAGTTTCCCCATTTGCTCCAAATCCCTACATAGCCTCCAAATTCCCTCGCGTGGAGCTGACATTGGGGGAACGCGGACGAGTGGTGCTGATGGTTTCCGTGCGGCTGCTCCTGCTCATATCGCCGCTGAGCACTTGCCTAAGGTCATCAGAAGGCAGGTGTACTACGGATCCGAATCGTCCTGTCAGGTTCCAATCTATCCTGATCTTTTTTAGCACGTACAAAGTATAGATCCTTGCTGAATCCGTCCTGAATGGCCCCCCCCCCCCACCCCACCCCAGGAAAGCAATCTTCCACCGGATCCGAAGCTTGACTCCAGACTCCCGCAACACGAGTTCGACTCCGAGTTTTGCGCCACCGAGAAGTACTAAAAGCTGAGTTGTGTGCACGGGCACACTCCCACTCGACGTGTATGCACGGAGGGATTCGACATTGGCAGGCAGTTTCTCAGTTGCCCCTTAGAGGTTAGTGCTAATTAAGTTCATCATTTACCTTCAGTTAATGCCACTACTCATCCAGAATACTATTTAACATTGGCAGGGATATGAGGCTTGTGCCTTTGTTAACTGGCTGGATGAAGAATGGCATGGTAGTGCTCGGAGTGTTATCACCAAGCTCGCAGAAGATAATGTAAAGCTGAAGAAGAAACTGGCTGATCTGGAATGTACAATCAGTACGATGAAGCAAGAAAGTATCAATCACAGGCAACAGATGAAAGCAAGAGACAAGAAGGAACTAGCATGTGTAGTTGTGGTTGTCGCATTAGCCATGTTCTATGCATTGTTTGCAATGATGATTAGGGGTTTTGTTTGACAGTATTGCTAAAGCACATCTAGATGTGCTCTAAGTAATGCACATCTAGGTCCTATGCCATTGATGTTACGCGAAGATTCGTGCGGATATTTTTCTTTATCTTTTTTCTTTTCCTTTCTAGTTTGATTATTACTGGCTTTATCAATAAGAAGAGCTCAATGTATTGCTTGCCAACTGTCCTACTACGTTCGTACCAGTACCGGTGCATAATCCCAAGGCTCGTTCCTTGTTTTTGTCCTGAAAAAGGAAACCAGCCAAATAGCCAATAGGAGTCCTGCGCAACCCCGGGAATTTGGAGCGACTGGGTACAAATAATTGCGGTTGATTATATCAGCGGTTAGATAATACGTCAACCCTCGCTCCAATCCCTGCTTCAATTGGCAGTTCCTCTTCCCTGCATACCCTGCTTGAGTGTCCACCATCTTCATCGTCCGCAGCAGGCCGCGCTACACACTGGCACACACTCTGCAGCCATGTCGAGCGATAGCAAGGACGACAGTTCGGCCAGCAGTCTGGCGCCCGATGATAGGTCAACATCGGAATCATCCCGCTCATCTTCCATGAGTCCGGCGTCGAGCCCAGACCTCGATTATATCCGGTTCATGGAAAGGACGCCGCCTTCGGAGTCGTCAGACGACAACCAGACGGACGAGGAGCCATCGGAGGACGAAGAAGAGGACGACGGTGATGATGAGGAGGAATGGTCGAACGAGGAGGAGGACGACGACGACAACAACGACGATGACGACGACGGCGGCGATGAAAAGCCAACGGTCAGCGGCAAGAAGCGTCCTCGCCAAGAGGATGTCACGGGGCTATCCAACAAGAACAACAAGAAGAAGAAGGACTAAATTAAGTAGACTGTATATATCTCTGTTTATCCTGTCAATCTCATCGCAGACGGTTAGTAATATGTATTCGACAGAGATCTTCTACATTATCGCCAATAGGTTGGTTTTGTTGAACTGTGTGCCCTAACGAGCAGACAATTCACAAAAAAAAAGACCGTATGGGCTGTCTATAATGATCGCACACAATTCTAATTACCAACCTGTTTGCCGGGTATCACACACATCTTGTTACACCAAATCGTTTGTGTTCACCTCACTCATCGCAAACGGTTCATCGGAGTGAACTGTATGCCGTATATCGCACACACCTTGATATGGCTGCCTGTTTTTGTTGTTCTGCCTCATCACAAACAGTTCATACAGATCAACCGTATCCCCCCCATCGCACACGCAACTATAATCTGAACCATGTTTGATGTATCATTCATCGCAAACGTTTTGCATCATTTCTGACGGTTTTCATACAGCACCGTTTGGATTATTGCATCACACACAGTTTCTCGAAGGGTCTCTTATCTTAGTGTCACGTTAGCAGCATCCTGCAGTAGTGTCATCACCATCATCAATAGCAATCAAGCAGGATGTAGGCTTTTACCTCCACCGCGAGGGGCCGAACCTGGGTAAAAACTCGTGTCCTTTGATTCTGACCAACCCCGTTCAAGCTACAACCTAGTTGTGATGGCCTCACACCTAAGTTCTCTTACGAGGATATCTGTCGTGACAAAACCATGACAGGCACAGAAGACCTACAAAGACTTAGGATAGGACTCCAATAAAGAGTAGGACTCCAGATCTATTGTAAACTCCAGGGACACTGATATTATATAAAGTGGGCTCCTATTTCGTCTAAAGGATAGGTTAGAGACAAGTCAATAGCTCTCGAGATAGAGGTACTGAAAGAGCACCCTTGTAATCAAGATAATTACCATCATCAATAGCAATCAAGCAGGATGTAGGCTTTTACCTCCACCGTGAGGGGCCGAACCTGGGTAAAACTCGTGTCCTTTGATTCCGACCAACCCCGTTCAAGCTACAACCTAGTTGTGATGGCCTCACACCAAAGTTCTCCTACGAGGACATCTGTCGTGACAAAACCATGACTCAAACAGTTCATTCGAGTGACATGTTTGCCCGGTATCACACAAATATTGTTACTTCTAAACGTTTGTGCTATTTTTTATCATCACAAATAGTTCATCTAAGTTACATGTTTGCCGCGTATCACACGCATCTTGTTAAGTTGAACCATTTTTGTTGTTTTGACTCATCGCAAACAGTTCATTCGAGTGAACTGTATGCCGTCTATCGCACACACCTTGATCTGGCTGACCGTTTCTGTTGTGTCGGCTAATTGCAAACAACTCATTCAAGTGAACTATATGCCGTATATCGCACACACCTTGATCTGGCTGACCGTTTTTGTTATTCTGACTCATCGCAAACAGTTCGTATGGATCAATTGTATGCTGTGTATCGCACACGCAACTCTAATCTGAATCATGCTTGATGTCTCCATCATCGCACACAGTTCATCTTCTTGCATTATTGGTGATGGTTTTATTACGATAACGTTTGTGACTCATTCATCACACACAGTTTAGTTGAAGGGTCTCTAATTCATGTGTCGCGTTAGCAGCAACCTACAGTAGTGGAAGTAGACGAGTCGGTGTAGATCATACTTGGCATCCCTCGAATCGTATATGAACAGTCCCGTGAATTGTCCACAAATAGTCCCTCGAATGGAGGACCGAAAGCACGGCCTCTCTAGGAGTTGCAAGCGTACGGTCTTCATGATCTGGCGGCATTTCACTGTCCAGAGCTAATCATCGCTGAAGAAATAGAGAGAGGAGATTAGAACCACACTGATTAGACGATCTAGGTCTAGCTCTAATTGATCGACTTGGGCCAATTAGAACTAGAACTACAGAACTAGAGGTGGCTCCAAAACTTGTGTATTCAAAAGGTTTCAAAGCCTCTAGTATATATAGGTTGAGAGGGGAGGAGGGGCGCCACACAAGGGGAAGGAATCCCCTCCCCTTGCTCCATCCCTAGGGGAGGATAATTCCTCTCCTTTTCCAATTGGGCCTCCCCTTAGTGGGAAAGGGGGTGCCTCCCCTAATTGGGCCTATATGGCCCAATTTTCTCATTCCACCTCTTGGCCTTTTAAGGCCCATTGATATTAAATTAAATATAAAAGCATCTTAACAATCACTAGATCCTTTTATTATTAATTTAACATTACTAAAAACATTTTCCACCTATATATTATTTATTGAAAATACCTGGTATTGCCCGATAAACTCTGAAACCCTTCTGGTGACCCCGGAACGCTTCCGATTCCTCTTGAAACTATTTCGAATATGAATGAAATAATTCCACAAATATATTCTCATTATTCCCATCAAACTAGCACTCAGCAGCCCATGATTATCATAAGCTTGTGACCCGGTAGGTTCAGTAAAACATAGACATGAACGAAACCCCTTCATTGGTCACTCATATGACATTTGAGTGAACGTTTGGTTATCATATGATGTTCCCTTTGCTTCGTGACACTTTAGAAAATCCGAGGTGAGATATATCAATATCCTCTTGAGTCATACACATGCACACTATACCGGTCTCCTCGGTACCGGCCGGTTTTGTTCTTTTTTCTCATTGCCATGTTTCAGCATCCTCGTGACATAGCCACCTGTGTTTGGCCACACGTTATGGATGCCGTCACAACAAGAGGGCCCTAAGAATATCTTTCCATCGTCAGAGGAGAAAATTTCACTCTCGAGCTATCTAGTCCCTTGTCAAACTTTTTGATGAGCCTGTAAGTTGTCTTAATGATATCTCAAGATCTGGAAAATGTGACCACAAACAACGCTTAAGCTAGTCTTAGAGGCTAGATTAGGAATCTTATTTTACTGTTTCTTATTCCACACGTGCATATGAGTTTTCCACGGAATCGCATATTCAAAAATCATAGCAGCTATAACGTAGAATATAAACTCTTAATTATGAACAGAGAAATATAATAATACAATATTATGGCCTCTAGGGCATATATCCAACACGTGCCACACCAACTAATAAAGTTTATTGTTTAAGTCGATTTTTTATAGTTTATTTACAGAACCTGCTCAAGGGCTACAATCTATGTTAGTACTCAGGGTGCCTCTTTTCCTTCATTCTATTAAAATTTGTGGTGTTTCATTGACAAGTGGGACCCACCCGATGCCCCACATGCAGTTATTGCTTACCTTTTAGGGGCTTTTCCCTGTGAAAAATAGAAATTCGAGATTTTCTTTCAAAAAAGCACCCGACACGCTTGTGTTCACTCGACGGTCACTAATAGCGGGCCCTACACCACACTATTAGGCCTCATCAACACTATTCTCGTATGTTGTAAGTTCTAACGCTAAAGTGACCATTTGTGGCAAGTTTAAGCATATCGCCAGTGTAATTGACTTTTTTCAAAAAGAATGTTGAAATCTTCAGCCTGTGCATCCAAGGATGTACACAACCATCGTTATTAAATTAGTCAACAGAGCCTGGCAAAACAAATGCAAGGATCAACTCGAAGCTACCTCCACCTCTATCGCTACACCTATAAGCTTGATGATGTGCCCTAACCTCACACCAACACACACCGTCTAACCTGGGGGGAGCTGAGAGCACCAACCGATCTAGCAGACTTTCAGCGCGCACCGCATGTACACGCTATAGAATTCGTCGTCCCATATTCAGGACAGATCAACGCATTGACCTTGCCAGGCCCAACAGCCGTCGACGCCACCACGCTGCTAGACAGCGCCACCACCCTTCGCGTGTCCATCCACACACGTTCATCACCGGGACTCCACTGCACCATGCAACCGAGACCCGTCGTCGTTGATGCAATAGATGCAACATCGCAACACCTCTTGACCCCTCCAGCCAGGAACACTTTTTATATTCAATAATTTTCTGTATACATCAGGAACTTTTTTATATATACAAATGTAACTTTTTAAAATACATGATTTCCATTCTTTGAACATATATTTGTTTATGTCTACTTGTTTTCATACAGATTGTACATTTTTTAACATATCAAGAAATATTTTATGCATGTTCATTATACATTTTTAACATTACATATATAGACATTGTACATTTTTTATATACATATTAAATATTTCTTATACACCTTTATAAAAAATACATGATTGTTTTTTTCATACATATGTTTTGATGTCTACTTTTCTTATACACATTGCAAAATTCTTGTATACATTAGAAACATTTTTGTATACACGTTTAACTTTTTCTAAATGCACGATTTTCATTTTTTGATTCCTACTAATATGTTTTTTCCCTAAAGCAAGTCCCACACCCACCCCCCAACTGTAGCAGCTCCTTCTGCTAAAATGTGTCCTTTTTAATGAATTTACCCGGTGGAACCCGAGGTTTTCTGTGCATACAAGTATTTTTGTTAGAGCAACGGTGGTTAACTAAGGGAATACTTATAGTCTTCCAACTACTTGATAAAAGTATCATATGACTATCAATAGAAATGATCTTTCCCTCACGTTCGCCTATAACAGAAACCCTTGAATCTATGAAAAGTGATTTTATAATAGAATATTCAAAAGATTTGGAATATAATAAAAATTAGAAAATTTAAAGCAAACGACAGAGCAAAATTTACAAAAGGGGGTAAAAAGAGCGTTGAAGGCCTGTAGCCCTTGCTGGGCTGGCCCATCCCGGCTGCTGCGATGTGAAGATGCGCTTGGTATCGTTATAAGCGAGACATGGTCGTGACCTTTGCTCTTCTTTTGGTAGAAGTCGTGCCCTTTGCTAAGCATAGGATCTGCAAGACCTTCAAATACATGCCATGGCCTCTAAAATTAACGCCAACCTTTGTAAGCGACACTACAAAATAGATGCCCCGGACCATTTCACGTTGCGCGGCCGGCCCAAAATTGAGGAGGGGCATCCCCTGTTTTTTTTCTT
This sequence comes from Triticum urartu, assembly GCF_003073215.2. NCBI lineage: Eukaryota > Viridiplantae > Streptophyta > Magnoliopsida > Poales > Poaceae > Triticum > Triticum urartu. Next base: position 279,114,028 of record NC_053022.1, read on the forward strand.
ATTTCTTTTTCTAACTTCAAAAAATGTTCACAAATTAGACTTTTCTTGCGGGTTCAAAAAAGTTCCCTCGATAAAATATTCCGAATTTAAAACAATGTCCATGATTTCAAAAAAAAATCATCATGAAATAGAATAATGTTCATGGGTGTAAAAAATATTCTAAGATTTCAAAAAATGTTCACAAAATTCAATATTTTTACTGGATTTAATTTTTTTCACCAATTTCGGAAAATGCCCCTAATTTTTTAGAGGAAAAGGGCTCGAACGCCCCGGTTCCATTGCAACAATGAAACCATCGAAACTGTTATGCAAGGCTACAAAGCACACGGGGGAGAACAGCAAAGACGCTGCCCTAGCAAAATGAAAAGTACACCACACAGTCTACACTCCCGGAAGGAGCAGAAAAAACACAACGCAGGGAAGATCCCCCCTATTACAGGGCTACAAACAGCAAAATGTTTTCAGGGAAGACACGCCCAAGTCTTCAGAGCGAAAAGCCACCCCCGCAGCAAGGAGATCTTCCGCCGCACTGGTTCAGACCTAGCCAGGGTCTGGCCAGAGGAGAAGAGGTGGTGCTCATGCCATATGCTCCATCTTTTGTACCAGGAGCCGACATCTCCTCTTGATTGCATCCGCACACTTGATCTCCCACAAAGTTAAAAAGGAAGTTGTTTTTTGCCACAAAACCTGCATACCAAGCCAGGGCACAGCATTAAAACAAATATCGTTGCGATACCTCCAGAGAGCCCACAATACAGCTGCATGAAGCATAATATCTGCAGCTTTGTTGTCATTACTCGCCCACCGCTCCAGGAGCACGTCCGAGTTAAGCTCGACGTTGCCTCCCATGGGGCTAAATATCTCTCTCCAGAGTTCTCTCGCAACAACACAATCAAAAAACAGATGATAAGCCAATTCTGCTTCATTACAGAACAGGCAGGTAGGATCAGCCACATGCCGTCTCTTCAGAAGATTGTCTCTGGTAAGTAATTTGTTTCTCACAACCAACCAGAGAAAGATCTGAATCCTCTGAGGGACATTAGCTTTCCAAATCGATATAATGTTATCTGGGGCCACTCCTCTAAAATTCACAAAATTATAATAGGATTTAATAGTGTATATCCCCTTAGGCTCCAAATCCCAAACGATAGTGTCATCACAATCATTTAAGTTCAGATCCTTGACAACACAAAAAATCTCATTCCAAGCAGCAAGCATGTGTGGCGAAAAACATCTTCTGAAATTGATTTTCAGAGACACGCCATCCTACACCTCACTAATAGAAACATTAGTGGTATTGGCAATATTATACAACTCCCAATATCTAGTAGCAAGAGTAGCATTACCAGTCCACCTGTCCTCCCAAAACCTAACACTCTTGCCATTACCCACCTTCCAAGAAAGGCAAACTTTTGCAGCTTTAACAGCCCAAAGAATGCCCTTCCAAAGGGGGGAAGCACCACTATCAGGGCAAGCAAAAATGTTAGGTTTGCAAGTATTATATTTAGCGTCAATAATTTGTTTCCAGATTTTACAATCATCGTTGAAATATCTCTTAGCCCACGAAGCTAGCAGGCTGAGGTTCATATCAGCTATATTAGGAATGCCCAAACCACCATATTGTTTTTTCAAAGCAATGTTACCCCAAGCAGCTAGGTGGTATTTATGATGGCCCTCATAATCATCCCAAAAACAGTGAGCAAGTTGAGAGTTAATCATGCTAATAGCCCACTTGGGGAATTTAATAATTCCCATAAGATAGCAGGGAATACTAGAAAGACAAGACTGAACAAGGGTAAGACGTTTACCAGAGGAAAGTAATCTCCCTCTCCAGCCGGCCCCCTTCTTAATAATTTTATCTACAGTGGGTTGTAAATCCTCTTTTCTAAGCTTTTTATAGTGAAGAGGGGCTCCTAAATATTTAATAGAAAAATCTCCAAGCTTACAGCCCAGGACCTGAGCAAATAAGTTTGCTTCATCATGGTCAATGTTAATGGGGACCAGATCACACTTGTGAAAGTTGATCCTCATCCCAGACAACTGTTCAAAACAAGACAGTAACCACTTAAGGTTTTTAGCAAAAGAAAGATTATTGCTCAGGAAGAGCAGAGTGTCATCCGCATACTGCATACTAATGATGCCAGCAGGGTTTGTGACAGGAAAAAGCCCTTCAACTTTGTTATTAATAGAGGCTTTAATTAAAACCCTAGTAAATACATCTGCAACTAGGTTGAAAAGGAGAGGGGAGAATGGATCTCCTTGTCTGGCACCTTTGCCAGGGACAAAGAACTCACTGTTGTTGTCATTAACCCTGAAACCAACAGAGCCTTTGAAGATGAGAGATCCTACCTTAGCCATCCACTTATGACTAAAACCCCTCCTCTTCATCATATCCATAAGAAATTCTCTATTAATCATGTCATAAGCTTTCTCATAATTTAGCTTAAACACAAAGCCAGACTTCTTGCTAGAATGCACAGAATGGATAATTTCATGTGCAGCAATAATGCTTTCAGCAATGAAACGCCCTTTTAATAAAGGTTGTCTGGTTAGGAGCTATTAGATCATTGCAAATGGGACCAAACTTAGTTGTGGCACATTTTGTAAAGATTTTAAAACTACAGTTAATCATGGCAAGAGGCCTGAATTTCTCCATTCTAACTGCCTCAGCCTCTTTAGGGACCAGGGTTAGGAGGGAGAAATTTAGCCTATACAGGTCTAATTCCCCTTTCTCCGAATCCTGGAATAAAGAAAATAGGTTGCCTTTAATAAGGTCCCAGAATTACTGATAAAATAAAAAAGGAAACCCATCTGGGCCAGGTGCTCCTTCAGCATATGAACTAAAAACAGCAGCCTTAATTTCTTCCTCAGTAAAAGCAGCATCTAAGATATTGTTATGAGTTTCTGAAACTAATTCTTACTCACTCCAAAAGTCATCTTTCAGAGTGATATCTATTTTATCTACAAAGCCAAATAAATTTTTATAGTAATTAACAGCAGTATTCATAATGCCTTCTGGGTCAGTGACAATACCTTCATCATTTTCCAGCATCAGGATCTGTTTCTTCCTCCTTTTTCGACTTGCCACAGCTTTGAAATACCCGGTGTTAAGATCTCCTTCCAAGACCTCCCTCTCCCTGGACCTCTGTCTGGCTTTAATCTCTTCTTTCTTCCAGATATCATTCAGTTCACCTGCAATTTTTTTAATCCTCAGCTTAGAGTTAGGTGAGAGAGGTTGAGACTCAGCCAAAATATCAAGGCAGTTATATTCTGCCACCAGGGCCTGTTTCTGCCTTTTTTGCTCTGCCTCAAAATTAGCACACCGGCCCTTAATGGCTTTCCTGGTATTTCTAATATTAAACTGCCAAATATCAATGGCTTTGGTAAAATAACATTTAGTGTTCCAGGCTTTATGAACTATCTCCCTAAAGCCATCTACCTCCAGGAACCATTTCTCAAATCTAAAAGCTTTCTCTTTAGGTGAGGGAAAAGCACAAGTGTTCAACACTAGCGGGGTGTGATCACTACCAACCCTAGGAAGAGCTCTGAGCTGAACATCAGGGAAAGTGGCCCAATTAGTGGACATGAAAACCCTATCTATAGTGGCCATAACCAAAGAGTCTTGGTTATTTGCCCAGGTGTATTTCCTGCCATTAATCTTCAGCTCAAGAAGACCAAATCTATTAATCCAGTCATTAAACAAGTCTGCCCAATGCTGGTTAATCAGACCAGTGTTTTTCTCATTAGCCTCCCTACTCAAATTAAAATCCTCACCTACCAGAGTTGGACCAGTCCACCCAGTAAGCAGGTTGTGCAATTAATTGATAAAATCCAGTTTAAACTGGTCATATGCAGTACCATAAATGGAGATCAGTCTCTAGGAGGACCCATCTTGCTTATTTTGAAGCAAGCAAGAAACATTGTAAGTGTGTATATCACAGCAAACAATGTCAAAGAGATCCCTCCTAATTCCTACCAGGATGCCTCCAGCAGTGTTATTAGCAGGAAGCCATTTCCAAGTATAACAGGATCTAGAGTCAAAAGCTTCTAATTGAAGAGGGGTAAAATCTTCTTTATTAGACTCAGAAATACTAATAAAATCAGGCTTATGAGCTATGATGAGCTCTTTCAGTTTATTGCATTTGATGGGCCCATTCAGGCCTCTAATATTCCAAAATAGGCCAATCATTTAACTATAAAATCAAGTTTTCTCCTACTACTAGAGTTAGGATTTTTGACCTCAATCCAGGGGGAATCTAGTTCTGAGTCCACATTCATATGTGGACCAGCACCAGTTTCAGACTGGGTCTCTGGATTAGAGGAAAACAAATTAAACTCTTCTCTAGAAACATCAATGTTTGCTGGGAGAAAAATTTCAGGATTGTCCTGGTTAAACTTATCCATTCTCTTAAGATCAAAGTTCTTAATCACAACAATATTATTACTAATATTGCACCAACTAGAGCTCAAGTTAATACCTAAGCATCAGCAGTGGAGATAAGAACATCATCATCTAGACAAGCAAAAGAGTTATGAAAACTATTTTTACCTTTGTTTGGCACCTCCAGATTTCTGATCCGTTTCAGGTCCTGGGCTTTTTGCATAGTAGGCCTCCCATCTTTCAAGTTCCTAGTACTGGCCCTAGTAGCAACCACAGGACCCCACTGCTTGTTTTTGTCAGCAATGGTTTGAGGTAGAATGTGAGCTTGAGAGACAACAACATCAAATTTCTCCAGCACGGCACCCCCTAAAGTCTCAATCGGTTTCTTTTTGACAACCTCCAAATAACTCTTGGTCATGGGGGCCCCTTAGACTTTGGAGAAGATAGAATCTTCAACATTGTTCTTAGGGGCAGGGGTGCAGCCTTGTTGGACAGAACTTGCAACTCTAGAACCAGAAGCACCTTTGGAGCCAGCAGCATTAGGGATGTTGTTACTGTTGGGGAACGTAGCAATAATTCAAAATTTTCCTACGTGTCACCAAGATCAATCTATGGAGTCATCTAGCAACGAGGGAGGAGTGGATCTACATAACCTTGTAGATCGCGCGCGGAAGCGTTCAAGGGAACGGGGTTGATGGAGTCGTACTCGTTGTGATCCAAATCACCGATGATCCTAGAGCCGAACGGACGGCACCTCCGCGTTCAACACACGTACGGAGCAGCGACATCTCCTCCTTCTTGATCCAGCAAGGGGGAAGGAGAGGTTGATGGAGATCCAGCAGCACGACGGCGTGGTGGAAGTAGCGGGATTCCAACAGGGCTTCACCAAGCGCTGCGGGAGGAGGGAGATGTGTCATGGGAGGGAGAGGGAGGCGCCAGGGCTTAGGTGTTGCTGCCCTCTCTTCCCCCCACTATATATAGGGCCAAGGGAGAGGGGGGGCGCAGCCTTGGCCCTTCCTCCAAGGAAGGGTGCGGCCAGGGAGGAGTCCATCCTCCCCAAGGCACCTCGGAGGTGCCTTCCCCTTTTAGGACTCTTTCTTTCCCTTATCTCTTGGCGCATGGGCCTCTTGGGGCTGGTGCCCTTGGCCCATATAGGCCAAGGCGCACCCCCTACAGCCCATGTGGCCCCCCAGGGCAGGTGGCCCCACCCGGTGGACCCCCGGGACCCTTCCGGTGGTCCCGGTACAATACCGGTGACCCCGAAACTTGTCCCGATGGCCGAAATAGCACTTCCTATATATAATTCTTTACCTTCGGACCATTCCGGAACTCCTCGTGACGTCCGGGATCTCATCTGGGACTCCGAACAACTTTCGGGTTACCGCATACTAATATCTCTATAACCCTAGCGTCACCGAACCTTAAGTGTGTAGACCCTACGGGTTCGGGAGACATGCAGACATGACCGAGATGACTCTCCGGTCAATAACCAACAGCGGGATCTGGATACCCATGTTGGCTCCCACATGTTCCACGATGATCTCATCGGATGAACCACGATGTCAAGGACTTAATCAATCCCGTATACAATTCCCTTTGTCTATCGGTACGACACTTGCCCGAGATTCGATCATCGGTATCCCGATACCCTGTTCAATCTCGTTACCGGCAAGTCTCTTTACTCGTTCCGTAACACATCATCCCGTGATAAACTCCTTTATCACATTCTGCACATTATGATGATGTCCTACCGAGTGGGCCCAGAGATACCTCTCCGTTTACACGGACTGACAAATCCCAGTCTCGATTCATGCCAACCCAACAGACACTTTCGGAGATACCTGTAGTGTACCTTTATAGCCACCCAGTTACGTTGTGACGTTTGGCACACCAAAGCACTCCTACGGTATTCGGGAGTTGCACAATCTCATGGTCTAAGGAAATGATACTTGACATTAGAAAAGCTTTAGCATACGAACTACATGATCTTGTGCTAGGCTTAGGATTGGGTCTTTGTCCATCACATCATTCTCCTAATGATGTGATCCCGTTATCAATGACATCCAATGTCCATGGTCAGGAAACCGTAACCATCTATTGATCAACGAGCTAGTCAACTAGAGGCTTACTAGGGACATGGTGTTGTCTATGTATCCACACATGTATCTGAGTTTCCTATCAATACAATTCTAGCATGGATAATAAACGATTATCATGAACAAGGAAATATAATAATAACTAATTTATTATTGCCTCTAGGGCATATTTCCAACAGTTCCCACTTGCACTAGAGTCAATAATCCAGTTCACATCGACATGTGATTAACACTCAAGGTCACATCCCCATGTGACTAACACCCAAAGAGTTTACTAGAGTCAATAATCTAGTTCACATTACCATGTGATTAACACTCGATGAGTTCTGGGTTTGAACATGTTATGCTTGTGAGAGATGTTATAGTCAACGGGTCTGAATCTTTCAGATCCGTATGTACTTCGCAAATTTCTATGTCATCTTGTAGATGCAACTACTACGCTACATTTGGAGCTATTCCAAATAACTGTTCTACTATACGAATCCAATTTACTACTCAGAATAATCTGGATTAGTGTCAAAGTTTGCATCGGCGTAACCCTTTACGATGAACTCTTTTACCACCTCCATAATCAAGAAAATTCCTTACTCCACTAGTTACTAAGGATAACTTTGACCGCTGTCTTGTGATCCATTCTTGGATCACTCTTGTACCCCTTGACTGACTCATGGCAAGGCACATTTCAGGTGCGGTACATAGCATGGCATACCGTATAGAGCCTATGACAAAAGCATAGGGGACGACCTTCGTCCTTCCTCTTTCTTCTGCCGTGGTCGAGCTTTAAGTCTTAACTTCATACCTTACAACTCAGGCAAGAACTCCTTCTTTGACTGATCCATCTTGAACACCTTCAAGATCATGTCAAGGTATGTGCTCATTTGAAAGTACCATTAAGCGTTTTGATCTATCCTTATAGATCTTGATGCTCAATGTTCAAGTAGCTTAATCCAGGTTTTCCATTGAAAAACACTTTTCAAATAACTCTGCATGCTTTCCAGAAATTCTACGTCATTTCTGATCAATAATATGTCAACAACATATATTCATCAGAAATTCTATAGTGCTCCCACTCACTTCTTTGGAAATACAAGTTTCTCATAAACTTTGTATAAACCCAAAATCTTTGATCATCATCAAAGCATACATTCCAACTCCAAGATTCTTACTCCAGTCCCTAGAAGGATTGCTGGAGCTTTGCATACTTATTAGCATCTTTCAGGATTGACAAAACCTTCCGGTTTGTATCACATACAACCTTTCCTCAAAAAACGTCGAGGAAACAATGTTTTGACATCCTATCTCCAAGATTTCATAAATAATGCAGTAATCGCTAATATAATTCCAACAGACTCTTAGCATCGCTACGAGTGAGAAAGTCTCATCGTAGTCAACTCCTTGAACTTGTCGGAAAACATCTTAATGACAAGTCGAGCTTTCTTAATGGTGATACCTACCATCATTGTCCGTCTTCCTTTTAAAATCCATCTGTACTCAATAGCATTACGACCATCGAGCCGTTCTGCCAAAGTCTACACTTTGTTTTCATACATGGATCCTCTCTCGGATTATATGGCCTCGAGCCATTTTGGAATCTGGGCCCACCATCGCTTCTCCATAGCTCGTAGGTTCATTGTTGTCTAGCAACATGACTTCCAAGACAGGTTCACGTACCACTCTGAAGTAGTACGCATCCTTGTCATCCCACAAGGTTTGGTAGTGACTTGATCTGAAGTTTCATGATCACTATCATAAGCTTCCACTTCAATTGGTGTAGGTGCCACAGGAACAACTCCCTGTGCCCTGTCACACACTAGTTGAAGAGACGGTTCAATAACCTCATCAAGTCTCCACCATCCTCCCACTCAATTCTTTCGAGAGAAACTTTTCCTCGAGAAAGGACCCGATTCTAGAAACAATCCCTTATTGCTTTCGGATCTAAGACAGGAGGTATACCCAACTGTTTTGGGTGTCCTATGAAGATGCATTTATCCGCTTTGGGTTCGAGCTTATTAGCCTGAAACTTTTTCACATAAGCGTCGCAGCCCCAAACTTTTAAGAAATGACATCTTAGGTTTCTCTAAACCATAGTTCATACGGTGTCATCTCATCGGAATTACGTGGTGCCCTATTTAAAGTGAATGTGGTTGTCTCTAATGCCTAACCCATAAACTATCATGGTAATTCGATAAGAGACATCATGGTATGCATCATATCCAATAGGGTGCAGTTATGATGTTCGGACACACCATCACACTATGGTGTTCCAGGCTGTATTAGTTGTGAAACAATTTTCACAATGTCTTAATTCTGTGCCAAACTCGTAATTCAGATATTCATCTCTATGATCATATCATAGATATTTTATCCTCTTGTCACGACGATCTTTCAACATCACCCTGAAATTACTTGAACCTTTCAATAATTTAGACTCGTGATTCATCAAGTAAATATACTCAACATCTACTCAAATCATCTGTGAAGTAAGAACATAACGATATCCACTACACGCCTCAGCACTCATTGGACTGCACACATCAAAATGTATTACTTCCAACAAGTTGCTTTCTAGTTACATTTTACTGAAAACGAGGCTTTCAGTCATCTTGCCCATGTGGTATGATTTGCATGTCTCAAGTGATTCAAAATCAAGTGAGTCCAAACGATCCATCTGTATGCATATCTACCAACAAACATGGTTCGCATGTCTCAATCCTTTCAAAAATGAGTGAGTCCAAAGATCCATCAACATGGAGCTTCTTCATGCGTTTTATACCGATATGACTTAAGTGGCAGTGCCACAAGTAGGTGGTACTATCATTACTATCTTATATCTTTTGGCATGAACATGTGTATCACTATGATCGAGATTCAATGAACCATTCATTTTAGGTGCAAGACCATTGAAGGTATTATTCAAATAAACAGAGTAACCGTTATTCTCCTTAAATGAATAACCGTATTGCGATAGACATAATCCAATCATGTCTATGCTCAATGCAAACACCAATCTCGATGGTAGAGGGAGCGTGCAATGCTTGATCATATCAACATTGGAAACACTTCCAACACATATCGTCAGCTCACCTTTAGCTAGTCTCCGTTTATTCCGTAGCTTTTATTTCGAGTTACTAACACTTAGCAACCGAACCGGTATCTAATACCCTGGTGCTACTAGGAGTACTAGTAAAGTACACATCAACACAATGTATATCCAATATACTTTTATCAACCTTGCCAGCCTTCTCATCTACCAAGTATCTAGGGTAATTCTGCTCCAGTGGCTGTTCCCCTTATTACAGAAGCACTTAGTCTCGGGTTTGGGTTCAACCTTGGGTTTCTTCACTAGAGCAGCAGCTGAATTGCCGTTTCATGAAGTATCCCTTCGTGCCCTTGCCCTTCTTGAAACTAGTGGTTTCACCAACCATCAACAATTGATGCTCCTTGATTTCTACTTTTGTGGTGTCAAACATCGCGAATATCTCAAGGATCATCATATATGTCCCTGATATATTATAGTTCATCATGAAGCTCTAGCAGCTTGGTGGTGATGACTTCGGAGAAACATCACTATCTCATCTGGAAGATCAACCCCCACTCGATTCAAATGATTGTTGTACTCAGACAATCTGAGCACAAGCTCAACAATTGAGCTTTTCTCCTTAGTTTGTAGGCTAAGAAAATCGTCGGAGGTCTTATACCTCTTGACGTGGGCACGAGCCTGAAATCCCAATTTCAGCCCTCGAAACATCTCATATGTTTCGCGATGTTTCAAGACGTCTTCGTTGCCTCAACTCTAAACCGTTTAACTGAACTATCACGTAGTTATCAAATGTGTATGTCAGATGTTCGCAACATCCACAGACGACGTTCGAGGTTCAGCACACTAGGTGGTGCTTTAAGGACATAGGCCTTCTATGAAGCAATGAGGACAATCCTCAGTTTACGGACCTAGTCCGCATAATTGCTACTATCAACTTTCAACTAAATTTTCTCTAAGAACATATCTAAACAGTAGAACTAAAGCGCGAGCTACGACATAATTTGCAAAATCCTTTTGACTATGTTCAGGATAAACAAGTTCATCTTATGAACTCCCACTCAAATAGACATCCCTCTAGTCATCTAAGTGATTACATGATCCGAGTCAACTAGGCCGTGTCCGATCATCACGTGAGACGGACTAGTCAACATCGGTGAACATCTTCATGTTGATCGTATCTACCATACGACTCATGCTCGACCTTTCGGTCTCTTGTGTTCCGAGGCCATGTCTGTACATGCTAGGCTCGTCAAGTCAACCTAAGTGTTTTGCATGTGCTCCGAGGCCATGTCTGTACATGCTAGGCTCGTCAACACCCGTTGTATTCGAACGTAAGAATCTATCACACCCGATCATCACGTGGTGCTTCGAAACGACGAACTTTCGCAACGGTGCACAGTTAGGGGAAACACTTTCTTGAAATTTTAATGAGGGATCATCTTATTTACTACCGTCGTTCTAAGCAAATAAGATGTATAAACATGATAAACATCACATGCAATCAAATAGTGACATGATATGGCCAATATCATATTGCTCCTTTTGATCTCCATCTTCGGGGCTCGATGATCATCATCGTCACCGGCATGACACCATGATCTCCATCATCATGATCTCCATCATCGTGTCTTCATGAAGTTGTCTCGCCAACTATTACTTCTACTTCTACAGCTAATGGTTAGCAATAAAGTAAAGTAATTACATGACGTTTATGTTGACACGCAGGTCATAAATAAATTAAGACAACTCCTATGGCTCCTGCCGGTTGTCATACTCATCGACATGCAAGTCGTGATTCCTATTACAAGAACATGATCAACTCATACATCACATATATCATTCATCACATCCTTTGGCCATATCACATCACATAGAATACCCTGCAAAAACAAGTTAGACGTCCTCTAGTTGTTGTTTGCATGTTTTACGTGGCTGCTATGGGTTTCTAGCAAGAACGTTTCTTACCTACGCAAAACCACAACGTGATATGCCAATTGCTATTTACCCTTCATAAGGACACTTTTCATCGAATGCGTTCTGACTAAAGTGGGAGAGACTGGCACCCGCTAGCCACCTTATGCAACTAGTGCATGTCAGTCAGTGGAACCTGTCTCACGTAAGAGTACGTGTAAGGTCGGTCTGGGCCGCTTCATCCCACAATACCGTCGAAACAAGATTGGACTAGTAACGGTAAGCATATTGAACAAAATCAACGCCCACAACTACTTTGTGTTCTACTCGTGCATAGAAACTGCGCATAGACCTAGCTCTGATACCACTGTTGGGGAACGTAGCAATAATTCAAAATTTTCCTACGTGTCACCAAGATCAATCTATGGAGTCATCTAGCAACGAGGGAGGAGTGGATCTACATACCCTTGTAGATCGCGCGCGGAAGTGTTCAAGGGAACGGGGCTGATAGAGTCGTACTCGTCGTGATCCGAATCACCGATGATCCTAGCGCTGAACGGACGGCACCTCCGCGTTCAACACACGTACGGAGCAGCGAAGTCTCCTCCTTCTTGATCCAGCAAGGGGGGAGGAGAGGTTGATGGAGATCCAGCAGCACGACGGCGTGGTGGAAGTAGCGGGATTCCAACAGGGCTTCGCCAAGCGCTGCGGGAGGAGGGAGATGTGTCATGGGAGGGAGAGGGAGGCGCCAGGGCTTAGGTGTTGCTGCCCTCCCTTCCCCCCACTATATATAGGGCCAAGGGAGAGGGGGGGGGCGCAGCCTTGGCCCTTCCTCCAAGGAAGGGTGCGGCCAGGGAGGAGTCCATCCTCCCCAAGGCACCTCGGAGGTGCCTTCCCCTTTTAGGACTCTTTCTTTCCCTTATCTCTTGGCGCATGGGCCTCTTGGGGCTGGTGCCCTTGGCCCATATAGGCCAAGGCACACCCCCTACAGCCCATGTGGCCCTCAGGGCAGGTGGCCCCACCCGGTGGACCCCCGGGACCCTTCCGGTGGTCCCGGTACAATACCGGTGACCCCGAAACTTGTCCCGATGGCCGAAATAGCACTTCCTATATATAATTCTTTACCTCCGCACCATTTCGGAACTCCTCGTGACGTCTAGGATCTCATCCGGGACTCCGAACAACTTTCAGGTTACCGCATACTAATATCTCTATAACCCTAGCGTCACCGAACCTTAAGTGTGTAGACCCTACGGGTTCGGGAGACATGCAGACATGACCGAGATGACTCTCCGGTCAATAAACAACAGCGGGATCTGGATACCCATGTTGGCTCCCACATGTTCCACGATGATCTCATCGGATGAACCACGATGTCAAGGACTTAATCAATCCCGTATACAATTCCCTTTGTTTATCGGTACGACACTTGCCCGAGATTCGATCGTCGGTATCCCGATACCCTATTCAATCTCGTTACCGGCAAGTCTCTTTACTCGTTCCGTAACACATCATCCCGTGATAAACTCCTTGATCACATTGTGCACATTATGATGATGTCCTACCGAGTGGGCCCAGAGATACCTCTCCGTTTACACGGAGTGACAAATCCCAGTCTCGATTCGTGCCAACCCAACAGACACTTTCGGAGATACCTGTAGTGTACCTTTATAGCCACCCAGTTATGTTGTGACGTTTGGCACACCCAAAGCACTCCTACGGTATTCGGGAGTTGCACAATCTCATGGTCTAAGGAAATGATACTTGACATTAGAAAAGCTTTAGCATACGAACTACATGATCTTGTGCTAGGCTTAGGATTGGGTCTTTGTCCATCACATCATTCTCCTAATGATGTGATCCCGTTATCAATGACATCCAATGTCCATGGTCAGGAAACCGTAACCATCTATT